>NC_084618.1:65385489-65685489 GCF_033978795.1 Nerophis ophidion
CCAGGTGCATGTCTTTGGAAGTGGGAGGAAGCCGGAGTACCCAGAGGGAACCCACGCATTCACGGGGAGAACATGCAAACTCCACACAGAAAGATCCCGAGCCTGGATTTGAACCCAGGACTGCAGGAACTTCGTATTGTGAGGCAGACGCACTAACCCCTCTGCCACCGTGAAGCCCTGGCCCCATTCATTCTTTCCTTAAGACGGATCAATCGTCCTGTCCCCTTAGCAGAAAAACAGCCCCAAAGCATGATATTTCCACCCCCATGCTTTACAGTAGTTATGGTGTTCCTGGGATGCAACTCAGTATTTTTCTTCCTCCAAACATGACGAGTTGAGTTTATACCTAAAAGTTCTATTTGGGTTTCATCTGACCACATGACATTCTCCCAATCATCTGCTGTATCATCCATGTATCCATTTTGGTATAAACTCAACTCATCGTGTTTGGAGGAAGAAGAATACTGAGTTGCATCACACACATCCAACCATCCATCCATTTACTACCGCCTGTCCCTTCTGGGGTCGCTGGAGCCTATCTCAGCTGTATTCGGACAGGCCAAGAGCATAATACTACCACCACTATGCTTGACGGTAGGAATGGTGGTCTTGGGATTGAAAGCCTCACTTTTTCTCCTCCACACATATTGCTGGGTATTGTGGCCAAACAGCTACATTTTTGATTCATCTGACCACAGAACTTTCCTCCAGAAGGTCTTATCTTTGTCCATGTGACAAAGATATTACTGTGGGTTTCAGTTCGGGCTTTGTAATGAGTCTTTCTTCCCACCAGGGGAGTATTGTACACTTCGAAAGTCTTTTCAGTTTTTGCCATGTAATGAGTTGGTCTCACCACCAGGGGGAAGTGTTCTTCACTATACTGCACTGTATTCCTCTTTGCATAGTTTTGGCCTTGTAAGAGTTTGTGTTTGCTTTATTACTGATTTCATAGTTTTTGGAGTCTTGTTCAGTTCAGTGCTAACTTTTATTTTTTTTTACTCTTGTAATGAGTAAATAAGTACATTTCAACAATATAGCACTTTTCATAGAGAGAGCTCACAAAGTGCTTAACACGGTTAAAATACAAACATCCATCCATCCATTTTCTACCGCTTGTCCCTTTTGGGGTTGGGGGGGAGGGGGGGGGTGCTAGAGCCTATCTGAGCTGCATTCGGGCAGAAGGCGGGCTACACTCTGGACAAGTCGCCACCTCATCCCAGGGCCTAAAACACAAACAGTACATTCAAAATAAGAATATAGCATAAAGCAACAACAGAGACATTGCGAATAAAATAAAAAGTCCATCCCATCCATCCATTTCCTACCGCTTATTCCCTTTGCGGTCGCGGGGGGGTGCGCTGGTGCCTATCTCGGCTACAATCGGGTGGAAGGCGGTGTACACCCTGGACAAGTCGTCATCTCATCCCAGGGCCTAAAACACAAACAGTACACTCAAAAAAATATATAGCATAAAGCAACAACAGAGACATTGCAAATAAAATAAAACATATGATAGTTAAATACTTATATAAAGTAATAACAAAGGATAATATAATATTAGAAGGATGCACGCTTAAACACGTTTTTAATTGCATTTTAAAAATGTTCACAGAAAAGGCATCTTCTCGCTCATGAGGGTTGCATTCAACCATTTAGGTGCAACTGACTTGAAAGCTCTGGTTTATCACCTTTACTCTTTAAATGAGACTTAGACTTAGACTTTCTTTTATTGAAATTTGAACTTTACTGTACAGATAAAACGAAATTGTGTCGCATTAGCTCAGTTCAGTTCAGTTCAGTTTATTTGCAGTCTAACAAAAACATATTCAAACATAGATCACGATTCAAAAATGAATAACATGACTGAAACAGGCAGAAGCAAAAAAGTTTATAAGCCCAACATAAATTTTTTACATTCAATTAAGTTACCTTTTCTAATAATTCTGCAACACAAAAAGAAATATAGTCATTCAGCATCCACATTCAGGCTGCCCCCCAACAAATAATACAAAAATATGTACCTACACACATACACTTTTCTGTAAATAGATAAACATACATACCTTCTAAATACAACATTTAACCAAACAAACATAAATTTCTAGTTCACATAACTTTTTAAAATACATTGCGACATGTTCTTTTTGAAATTAAATACTGAGTCACTCCTTTTTATTTATTTACCAACAGAATTCCACAAATTAACACCGAGAACAGATAAACATCTACGTTTAACAACTAGTCTTGCTTTTGGTAAAATAAACTTAGATTCATCTCTTAGATTGTATTTGCTGGTCTGTAGAGAGAAGTATTTTTGAATTCTTTCTGGAAGAGTATTTTTTTTTGCTTTGAACATTATCTGTGTTATTTTATAATAAACAATATCTTGAAATTTCATAAGTTTTGATTTAACAAATAATGGATGGGTATGGTCATAATATCCTGCTTTGTTTATTAGCCGTACAGCTTTTTTTTGCAGCAAAACAATATCATTAGTTATGGTTTTAAAAGTGGTTCCCCAGAGTTCTACACAGTATGTCATGTATGGAAGTATCAAAGTATAATAAATTGTTAACAAAGAATTATAATTAAGTAATTCTTTAGTTTTATACAAAACACCAAGTGTTTTTGATATTTTTGTTTTTATATAATTTACATGTTGTCTCCATGATAATTTATAGTCAATTATAACTCCCAAAAACTTAGTATCAAAGACACGCTCAATTTTATCTCCATTTATTTTAATATTTACTTCCTTAGATACCTCAGTTTTGGTACCAAATATCATAAATTTAGTTTTAGCAATATTAAGTGATAATTTATTTATATCAGACCAGTTTTTAAGCACTGTCATTTCTTGTTCTATTTTTACCAAAAGTTCATTAAAAGATTTTCCAGAACAAAGGATAGTTGTATCATCAGCAAACAAAAAATGTTAAGAAACTTGATGCATCACAAAAATCATTAATGAAAATTGTAAATAACTTAGGACCAATTATAGAACCCTGAGGAATCCCACAAACTATATTTTTAAATCCAGATATTGTATTATCCACTTGAACACATTGTTTTCTATTTTCTAGATAGCTCTTGATCCAGGACAGAGCTGGCCCTCGGATGCCGTACTTATCCAACTTATTTATTAACTGTCTGTGGTCAATGGTATCGAATGCCTTTTTTAAATCAATATAGATGGCTATTGTAAATTCATCATTATCCATAGCAGTACTAACCTCCTCTAGCATATGCATTACTGCATACGTAGTTGTTCGATTTTCCCTAAAACCATACTGCTGCTGCTTAAGCAAGGTGTTTTTTTCCAGAAAATTATTTAACTGTTTTGTAAAAAGCTTTTCTAAAATTTTTGAAAATTGAGTGAGTATTGAGATCGGTCTATAATTTTCCATAAGATGCTTATTTCCGTTTTTAAAAACAGGAATAACCTTTGCTATCTTCATATCATCTGGGAAGTATCCACACTTGAATGATTGATTACATATGTGAGCCAATGGCTTAGCAATTAAATGAATACATTCTTTAATAATGACCATATCTATGTGATGTATGTCTGTAGATGTTTTACTTTTAAAGGCTCTTACTGTTTGAATTATATCCACTTCTGTTACTCCACTCAAAAACATTGATTTTAAATGAGGGTTTATTGTGTTTTTAGTCAAGCCTGTGTCCTCATAAACAGGTATTTTTTCTGTAAGTGCAGGGCCCATATTAACAAAATAGTCATTAAATTCTTCCACTATCATTTCTTTTTTGTTTAGTTTTATATTATTATCATTTATAAAGTAACTCGGAGTCTCATGATTTTTACATCTATTACCTAAAACCTGGTTGATTGTGTTCCACGTTTGTTCAATATTATTTTTGCTATCTTCAACTTTCTCGTTATAATAACTTTTCTTTTGCTTTCGTAGAATAGAAGTCAACTTATTTTTATAAATTTTATACTCCCTTTCATTTTGTTCAGTTTTATTTTTTAAGTAACTATCATACAGAACATTTTTTTCTATTGGAGGCCATTACTAGACCCTTCGTCATCCAAGGCTTATTTTTACTCACTTTCTTTAGTGTGGACTTCACGACTGGAC
Source organism: Nerophis ophidion (assembly GCF_033978795.1). Classification (NCBI taxonomy): domain Eukaryota; kingdom Metazoa; phylum Chordata; class Actinopteri; order Syngnathiformes; family Syngnathidae; genus Nerophis; species Nerophis ophidion. Next base: position 65,389,593 of record NC_084618.1, read on the forward strand.
AGCAGGAATTATAAAGTTGTAACCATTTAAACAGAAATGCCCTGTATGAATCATTACAATTTTCAACATACATCCCTTCCCAGAAACATTTTGAAAGCTCATTCTTAAATGCTTGTATTCTTTCAGGTGTCCTTAATCTTGTTAATTTGAACAATGTTTTTTGTGCTATATTATTTACAATCATACTTTGAATATTCACAAACACTGGAAAATGATCTGTGATGTCACTAAGGAGTATTCCACCTGTAGTTATGTCATGGATATTTGTAAAAATATTGTCAATGAGGGTAGCAGATTCTCGCGTTATTCTGCTTGGTTTATCAATTATTGGTTGCAAACCATAAGTAAACATTTCATTCATAAAGTCATTAGTTGGTTTATGGGTTCTCCATTTTAATAAATCAAAATTGAAATCTCCACACACAAAGACACATTTCTTGTTAGCTAGTTTTCCAAGTACTTTTAGTAGGCTGTCATGGAAAAGCTCTACATGTGACCCAGGTGTCCTATAAATACAACTCAAATATGCACTACGTTCGTTGTTTATTTGTATTTTTATAGTCATACTCTCCATAACATCATTTATAACTAGACTGTCGATAATTTCACAGTAATATTTTTTTTGTACATAGAACGCAACACCACCTCCTTTTTTATTTTTTCTATTTATATTATAAAAATCATAACCTTCTAATATAAACCTATCATTAATTTCATCCGTCAACCATGTCTCTGAGATGGCAATTGCTTGGAATGTTGATTTTAAAGATTCCAAACACTCTTGTATCTTCTCAAAATTAGCCCTGAGACTTCTACTATTAAAATGAATAAGCGAAAAACCCTTTAAATCCACATTTTTAAAACTATCCTCTGAGTAATATGAAACATTTATGTTATGTAATACACTTAAATTAATTTCTGGATCAATGTCATTACAAAATTCTCCTACTTTATCATCATTCTTTTCTAAATAACTTAAATTTAGTTCCTTACAGCTTATCCTGTCTTGAATATCTTCTTGCCCAGCTATACTGCTTTCTTCCTCGTCAGAAATATAAAAGTCAAACTCCTTATTAGTCATCCTCCAAAAAGGTTTAACCAAAATATCAATAATGTACTAAAATGTACGATATAACTTAAAAAAACACACATTATCCATAATCCTAATGTCCATATACCATGTGTACCATACATTTTCATTGTCCACATACCATTTGTTGTCCTGATTCAACAAGTTATTTAAATTGTTCCAAGTCTTTCACGTTTTTAATCCATATTGGCTTCATTTGATCCGATCCATTTGGCTTTATGTAGACGTTGCCATGTCTCGTCCATGTAGATTGAATCTTATTTTCTTTCCTGAGAATGCGGCCACTTCTTGCAATTTCACCATTTTTCTTTGTCAGGTGCTCATTCAGATACATTTCAGTGCCCTTTAGCTTTTTGGACTGTCTCAGCAGCTCCATTTTGTGTTTCTGGTTAACCATCTGCATCACTATTATTGGTCTTGCTTTAACATTCTTGTTTGGAAATGAATAGCATGTTGATATGTTTTGTTTCTCAACGATGATGTTTTTACCTCTGAAAAAGTCCAGGAGTTTTTGCTCAAGAGTTTCAAGTTCCTCCGTAGGAGCATCTTCACCTTGGTTCAGCCCAGCTGTAACTCGAGCATAACTGCGGTGTTTCAGCTCTAGTCCTGTGACCACAATGTCATTAAATGATAAATGGGTTGTACTTGTATAGCGCTTTTCTACCTTCAAGGTACTCAAAGCGCTTTGACACTACTTCCACATTTACCCATTCACACACACATTCACACACTGATGGAGGGAGCTGCCATGCAAGGCGCCAACCAGCAACCATCAGGAGCAAGGGTGAAGTGTCTTGCTCAGGACACAACGGACGTGACGAGGTTGGTTCTAGGTGGGATTAGAACCAGTGACCCTCGGGTTCCGCACGGCCACTCTCCCACTGCGCCACGCCGTCCCTATTGACAAGTCATTGACAAGTGATTGTTGCTCCAAATCCTCACATCTCTGCTCCAAAAGTTCAATCCTTTTGTCTCTCTGGATCACATTCTCCTTCAGCTCTTTCACTTCCTCCATGAGGCCCATGATGTTTCTTTGTTGCTTTAGAACCTTAGCAATCTCTTCACCCATGAAGTTTAGAGATTTCTTTATCTCTTCAAGTTCCTCTGACAACTTTTTAATTGTTATTGTCATCTTTTCAAGTAATTTTACACAGGTATTTTAGGTAACTTGATGAGCTGCACTGAAGTTTTCAGAAGGCCTGTTTGGGCCTTGATTTGATACTCTTAAAATATCTTTTTCAGAGTCCAATGTTGTTGCAATATCCCCAAAGTAGTGAAGTAAAGTATTCCTTCACCATCAGCAATGGAGCATTTCAAGATATTTGTCTCAGATTCCAGATATATTTGATGAATTGATGAGACTCCAGGATGGCGGCGCCCGGACGGGCTGCGCTCTTGAGGGGCTCTTGCTAAAGATGGAACATTTGGCAGAAATACCGGACAATTCCACAGACTTTATGGCTGGCTCACATCGTGGTCACTCCGTGATCACGTACGACCGCCAGACACTTCTGGATGTGGACATATCGGGCCGTTTTGGACTGATAGACGCGTGCGTGCTAAACATGCTAACTAGCATGGGAATACGTCAGCGGCTACATCCAGCGGCCTGTGAAGCAGGGGAGTCTAGTAGCAGCGGGGGCCGTCTACGGAGCAGACGCCAGCGGTGTGATCGGAAACGCGGATGTCGAGCGGGGCTAAAAACAAAGCAGAAGGCTAATCCCCACAGAACACCACTTCCCTTCATCCTGAAGACGGATTTAAATGGAAAATGCGAGACTACTGGTCTGGGTAAGGAGTCAGTTAAATTAGAACACGTTTTTTCTGCTTTGATTGTTTCAGAGTTGGACATGTGTTTTACCGAGGTGGCAAACTATGATGCGTGCAGTTTATCAAAGCAACAAACAAACAATCGGAACATGCGTTCTACTGAGGTGGCTAACCATGATGCGTGCAGTTTATCAAAGCAACAAACAAACAATCGGAAAATCCCCGTCACTGAGGAGGCTAACCATGATGCATGCAGTTTATCAAAGCAACAATCAAACAATCGGAAAATTCCTGTCGTATCAATTCCTAGATATGGTCGTAATTATACTAAATGCACTGGGCATAATAAACACAACATTATTAATATTACGACTACGGATAATTCGATCAAAAACTCCCTAAAACAGCCCACTACCTATAATATAGGTTTTTTAAACATAAGATCATTGTCTCCCAAAACGTTGTTAGTTAATGATATTATCAGAGACAACAATCTTAACGTCATCGGTCTCAGCGAAACCTGGCTTTAACCAAACGACTTTTTTGCGCTAAATGAGGCATGTCCTCCTAACTTTACACATGCGCATATTGCCCGTCCGCTTAAAAGGGGTGGGGGGGTCGCACTAATATACAACGAAAACTTTAACCTTAGTCCTAACATAAATAATAAATATAAATCGTTTGAGGTGCTTACTATGAGGTCTGTCACACCGCTGCCTCTACACCTGGCTGTTATCTACCGCCCCCCAGGGCCCTATTCGGACTTTATCAATGAATTCTCAGAGTTCGTTGCTGATCTAGTGACACACGCCGATAATATAATCATAATGGGGGACTTTAATATCCATATGAATACCCCATCGGACCCACCGTGTGTAGCGCTCCAGACTGTAATTGATAGCTGTGGTCTCACACAAATAATAAATGAACCCACGCATCGCAACGGTAATACGATAGACCTAGTGCTTGTCAGGGGTATCACCGTTTCCAAAGTTACGATACTCCCGTATACTAAAGTATTGTCCGATCATTACCTTATAAAATTCGAGGTTCAGACGCATGTTCGTCAAACTAATAATAATAATAACTGCTATAGCAGCCGCAACATTAATACAGCCACAACGACAACTTTTGCTGACCTACTGCCCTCGATAATGGCACCATTCCCAAAGTATGTGGGCTCTATTGATAACCTCACTAACAACTTTAACGACACCCTGCGCGAAACCATTGATAACATAGCACCGCTAAAGTTAAAAAAGGCTCCAAAAAAGCGCACCCCGTGGTTTACAGAAGAAACTAGAGCTCAGAAATTATTATGTAGAAAGCTGGAACGCAAATGGCGCACGACTAAACTTGAGGTGCACCATCAAGCATGGAGTGATGGTTTAATAACTTATAAACGCATGCTTACCTTAGCTAAAGCTAAATATTACTCAAATCTCATCCACTGTAATAAAAACAATCCTAAATTTTTGTTTAGTACGGTAGCATCGCTAACCCAACAAGGGACTCCTTCCAGTAGCTCCACCCACTCAGCTGATGACTTTATGCAATTCTTTAGTAAGAAAATTGAAGTCATTAGAAAGGAGATTAAAGACAATGCGTCCCAGCTACAACGGGGTTCTATTAACACTGACACGATTGTATATACGGCGGATACTGCCCTCCAAAATAGTTTCTCTCGTTTTGAGGAAATAACATTAGAGGAATTGTTACAACGTGTAAATGGAATAAAACAGACAACATGTTTGCACTCTTCAGCATCTACATGCTGCCGCTAGGTGACATCATACGTAAATACGGTATTAGCTTTCACTGTTATGCTGATGACACCCAACTCTACATGCCCCTAAAGCTGACCAACACGCCGGATTGTAGTCAGTTGGAGGCGTGTCTTAATGAAATTAAACAATGGATGTCCGCTAACTTTTTGCAACTCAACGCCAAAAAAACGGAAATGCTGATTATTGGTCCTGCTAGACACCGAACTCTATTTAATAATACAACTCTAACATTTGACAACCAAATAATTAAACAAGGCGACACGGTAAAGAATCTGGGTATTATCTTCGACCCAACTCTCTCCTTTGAGGCGCACATTAAAAGTGTTACTAAAACGGCCTTCTTTCATCTCCGTAATATCGCTAAAATTCGCTCCATTCTGTCCACTAAAGACGCTGAGATCATTATCCATGCGTTTGTTACGTCTCGTCTCGACTACTGTAACGTATTGTTTTCGGGTCTCCCCATGTCCAGCATTAAAAGATTACAGTTGGTACAAAATGCGGCTGCTAGACTTTTGACAAGAACAAGAAAGTTTGATCACATTACGCCTGTACTGGCTCACCTGCACTGGCTTCCTGTGCACTTAAGATGTGACTTTAAGGTTTTACTACTTACGTATAAAATACTACACGGTCTAGCTCCATCCTATCTTGCCGATTGTATTGTACCATATGTCCCGGCAAGAAATCTGCGTTCAAAGGACTCCGGCTTATTAGTGATTCCCAAAGCCCCAAAAAAGTCTGCGGGCTATAGAGCGTTTTCCGTTCGGGCTCCAGTACTCTGGAATGCCCTCCCGGTAACAGTTCGCGATGCCACCTCAGTAGAAGCATTTAAGTCTCACCTTAAAACTCATTTGTATACTCTAGCCTTTAAATAGACTCCCTTTTTAGACCAGTTGATCTGCCGTTTCTTTTCTTTTTCTTCTATGTCCCACTCTCCCTTGTGGAGGGGGTCCGGTCCGATCCGGTGGCCATGTACTGCTTGCCTGTGTATCGGCTGGGGACATCTCTGCGCTGCTGATCCGCCTCCGCTTGTGATGGTTTCCTGCTGGCTCCGCTGTGAACAGGACTCTCGCTGCTGTGTTGGATCCATTGTGGATTGAACTCTCACAGTATCATGTTAGACCCGCTCGACATCCATTGCTTTCCTCCTCTCTAAGGTTCTCATAGTCATTATTGTCACCGATGTCCCACTGGGTGTGAGTTTTCCTTGCCCTTATGTGGGCCTACCGAGGATGTCGTGGTGGTTTGTGCAGCCCTTTGAGACACTAGTGATTTAGGGCTATATAAGTAAACATTGATTGATTGATTGATGAATTGTAGAGAGACTCTGAGCAGGGAGAAGCATTGGCAGCCATCTTTGATGGCTGCCAATCAAAGATGGCTGCCAATGTGGTGCAGTATAAAAGAGCATTAAGGCGGCATAGCTCGGTTGGTAGAGTGGCCGTGCCAGCAACTTGAGGGTCGCAGGTTCGATTCCCGCTTCCGCCATCCTAGTCACTGCCGTTGTGTCCTTGGGCAAGACACTTTACCCACCTGCTCCCAGTGTCACCCACACTGGTTTAAATGTAACTTAGATATTGGGTTTCACTATGTAAAGTGCTTTGAGTCACTAGAGAAAAGTACTATATAAATATAATTCACTTCACTTCAGATATAGATAAATAGATTACTGTACAGATACATTTATGGCACTTTTATGGATGTATGTTATATTGTCTTCATATTCCAAGTGTTTAATAATTTTTTGGGGGGATATTGAAGGGATTATTATGATGTGTTCAAGAGTCTTACGGCCTGAGGGAAGAAGCTGTTACAGAACCTGGAGGTTCTTCTCCGGAGGCTGCGGAATGTCTTTCTACAATCCAGCAGTGAAAACAGTCCTTGGATGGGGGTGGGAGGAGTCTCTGCAGATTTTCTGAGCTCTGGTGAGGCAGCGGCTTTTTGCGATCTCCTGGGTAGGAAGAAGAGGACTCCTGATGATATTTTCTGCCATCCTCACCACTCTCTGGAGAGACTTCCAGTCTGAGGCACTGCAGGCTCCAATCCAGACAGAGATGCAGATGGTCAGTAGACTCTCTATAGTGCCTCTGTAGAATGTGGTGAGAACGTGGAGGAGGAAGCTGTGCTCTTTTCATCCGACGCAAAAAGTGCATGTGCTGCTGAGCACTTTTTTACAAGAGCTCCGGTGTGTAGAGACCAGGTCATATTGTCAATTATCTGCACCCCCAGGAACTTGGTGCTGCTTACCATCTCCACCGCTGTGCCGTTGATGAAGAGTGGAGTGTGGCTGGACTGGTGCTTCCTAAAGTCGACGATGATCTCCCTGGTCTTGTCGACGTTCAGGACCAGGTTGTTGGTTCTTCACCAGTCAATCAGATGTTTCAATGTTGCACAAGGTACAGCAAGCAGAAGGCAATTAGCAGTTTGCAGTGACGAACAGGACAGTGATATCACCACAGATCTACCAAGTAACCTTGTAAGTAATTTTGTATTGTATCTTGAAATTTACAAGTAGCCGCTGCAAGGATGCTAAATGGGAGTCATTTCACTGAGTTCATGATATTTTGACAAGAGTCAGTCTTGCCACCAGAGGGAGTCATGTTTACTATACAACAGGGGTCACCAAGGCGGTTCCCACGCGCACCAGGTAGCCCGTAAGGACCAGATGAGTAGCCCACTGGCCTGTTCTAAAAATAGCTCTAATAGCAGCACCTACCAGTGAGCTGCCTCTATTTTTTTTAATTTTATTTATTTACTAGCAAGCTGGTTTTGCTTTGCTCGACATTTTTAATTCTAAGAGAGACAAAACTCAAATAGAATTTGAAAATCCAAGAAAATATTTTAAAGACTTGGTCTTCACTTGTTTAAATAAGTTCATTTATTTTTTTTACTTTGCTTCTTATAACTTTCAGAAAGACAATTTTAGAGAAAAAATACAACCTTAAAAATGATTTTAAGATTTTTAAACACATACTTTTTTACCTTTTAAATTCCTTCCTCTTCTTTCCTGACAATTTAAATCAATGTTCAAGTATTTTTTTCCCCCCCTGTAAAGAATTCTTCATTTTAGCTTGTTTTTTGGAGAAAGAATATTAATGAAATATTTCTTTAAACTTATTATGATTAAAATAAAATAAAAAAAAACATTTGTCAAATCTAGAAAGTCTGTAGAATCAAATTTAAATCTTATTTCAAAGTCTTTTGAATTTCTTTTAAAATTTTTGTTCTGGAAAATCTAGAAGAAATAATGATTTGTCTTTGTTAGAAATACAGCTTGGTCCAATTTGTTATATATTCTAACAAAGTGCAGATTGGATTTTAACCTATTTAAAACATGTCATCAAAAAATATATTTATTGTGAGAAATCATTAAGGTGATCAGTATTTCCACAAAGATAAATGTCATTAATGAATAATAATAACATAAAATTAAAGGTAAATTGAGCAAATTGGCTATTTCTGGCAATTTGTTTAAGTGTGTATCAAACTGGTAGCCCTTCGCAATAATCAGTACCCAAGAAGTAGCTCTTGGTTTCAAAAAGGTTGGTGACCCCTGCTATACAATAAGGCAGGGGTTCTTAGTCTTTTTGACCTCAGGGCCCAACCTTCCCATTACAGAAGGGCCACCCTGAAAGGGACAAGTGGTGGGAAATGGATGGATAGTAATATTACTCTTGGTTTTAATCATATGAAATTATTATATACAGTATAACCTACTCACAGTTTACAAGCTTGTCATCTGTTATGAAACCATGGGTTAACCACAATGATTATTATATATGTCGGACCTTTGAAAAATGTATACCCCGCGCAAAGTCTCCGAGGTCAGCTGATCAGTTTCTTCTTGTCGTCCTGAAAACCTGTTTGAAATCCAGAGGGGATTGTGCATGCTGAGGGGATTCCAAAACTTTGGAACAATAACCCACTTGCTATTCGTACAGGTCCCTCCTTAATGAGTTTTAAATCCCGTCTTAAAACATATTTTCACTCCCTGGCTTTTAAAAAAGCATGAGAGTGGTGTGATTTGAGTGTTATTTATTTTCTTCTTTGTATTTTATGTAATTATTGTCATTATAGTTAAAGGTTTTATACAATTGACTCTGTAGTTTCATCCTGCTTCTAAATGTATGTTTTAACTTCTGTGAAGCATTTGTGAAACTTGTGTTTTTTGAAATGTGCTATATAAATAGAGTGGATTGGATTGGATTGGATATAATCACGGCAAAACCAACACAAAGCGAGCAAACATGAGCGCTGATATTGGATGATGTCTTCAAATTTAAATGCACTAATTGGTCCTGATGGATTTGTGGACAAAAACAAAGTAAAATGGAAATATTAACAGTGAAATGCAAAAGATAAGTCGCTTTTGCAGAACTTTTTATCTGACCTCCTGGTAGAGAATGGTGTAAACAATTAAGTGGTACTCATTTCTAAAAATTGGCAAAATGGCGTTTAAAGTTTTTTGCGCTAGATCTTTTAAAGCAAAATAAGAAAGTAATGAGAACAACATCCTTATGAGCCCAAGACAGGAATCAGCAATTTCAGGAGTAACTACAGTACGGACAGGAAGAAAAAAAAATAATGACGTTTATTGTCAAAGCTGCAATAAAGTTCTTTGGATTTGAAAGGCATATCATGGAAAAACTGCCCAAGGAATTACAGCAGGCGGTGGTGACGAGCAAAAGCCAAAATTGCACATAACGAATGGCTGATTATGTTCTTTCTTATTTAATTTCATATTTTATCTTCTGACACATGGGAGAAACATTTGGACGCAAATATATTCCAACATCCGCCCGATTGTAGCTGAGATAGGCGCCAGCGCCCCCCGCGACCCCGAAAGGGAATAAGCGGTAGAAAATGGATGGATGGATATATTCCAACACTCCAGTTGGTGGCGGTAATGCACCGTAAGTTGATTTGCCATCCACTTATAAAAAAAACAAAGAAGAGGAAGAAGAAGAAAGCGGAGTGGCAGTTCTTCACAGGTTATAGAGCAGGTAAAGTTCACTGTGGCTGTTTTTGGCCATTATGAGGCAACCAGGGTTACAAAGAAGTTGACAGGCTGGGTGGCTCGTTTGTGATTATTGTATTTTCTGGACTTTGACGAACCAGCGAGTTCATCTAGACATCATATAAGGACTCATTTTTATTGTCAATTTTGCATCTTTTTTTTAGATTTAGTATTTTCCCCAATGTAGCTTTTTTTTATCCATTTTTGCAATGTGGTTCTGTTGTTGTTGCATTGTAGTGTTTGCACAAAAAATACCACCTGCGCACTCCAACCTGACTCTGACTGACGGTAGAGGTCCGTCACAGTACAATATGGCTGTAAATTGTGTGTTTCATAATTTTGACGTTTAGGCTGCGACTAATGAAACTGCAGTAACACTAGTGTTTTACGGCAGCCATGTATTCAAGAGGCAGCGGGAGCATGCTTGTAAAAAAAACCTAGCAGAGACGGAAAGCACGATTAAAGGAGACGTATTTAAAGGGGAACATTATCACAATTTCTGAAGGGTTAAAACTCAATAAAAATCAGTTCCCAGTGGCGAAAAACGGCTTCAAAGTGCCTGATTAAAACCGTCGTTATATCCACCCGTCTATTGTCCTGTGACGTCACTGCGTGACGCCAAAACAAACAAACATGGCGGATAGCACAGAAAGGTATAGCATAGTAGCTCGGATTCAGACTCGGATTTCAGCGGCGCAAGCGATTCAACAGATTACGCATGTATTGAAACAGATGGCTGGAGTGTGGACGCAGATAGCGAAAACGAAATTGAAGAAGAAACTGAAGCTATTGAAGCGCAGACAAATTCGGCAATCGCTTTCTAACCAATGATTGGTATGTGTTTGTTTGGCATTAAATGTGAGTGGAGGGAAAGGCTGGATGCAAATATAGCTACAAATGAGGCATTGTGATGCAATATGTACATAGAGCTAGCCTAAATAGCATGTTAGCATCGATTAGCTTGCAGTCATGCCGTGATCAAATATGTCTGATTAGCACACTCCATATAAGTCAATAACATCAACAAAACTCACCTTTGTGATTTCGTTGACTTTATCGTTGGAAATGCATCTGCTTTGAGTGTCGCAGAATATCCACACATTCTTGCCATCTCTGTCGTAGCATAGCTGTCGTCGGTAAAGTGTGCGGAACAAACGAGGGACTTTCGCATCTTTTGGCCACTGGTGCAACTTGAATCCATCTGTTAGTGTTGTTACACCCTCCGACAACACACCGACGAGGCATGATGTCTCCAAGGTACGGGAAAACAGTCGAAAAAATGGAAAATAACAGCTGATTTGACTTAGTGCGTGTAGTAAGTTGTGACGTCACGGGTGAAAGGTCATCGCTCGCCAGGCTATCAATTGAAAGGCGTTTAAAATCACCAAATTCACCCTTTTAGAGTTTGGAAATCGGTTAAAAAAACATATGGTCTTTTTTTCTGCAACATCAAGGTATATATTGACGCTTACATAGGTCTGGTGATAATGTTTCCCTTTAAGAACTGCATGTAAAGTCATCAATAAATGGCCCTGATATGTCAAAATGCATTAATAAATAATGTTATTTTCAAATACCTCTATAACTAATCATAGTAGTTCAGCCGGGATATGCTCATTTCAAAATTAGATGTACAGGCCAGAAATCTTGTTATTGTTTGATTTTCGATGTCCCGCCCTCCACCGTTTGACCAATTAGAAAGGCCATGAGTGTGTTGCATCCAGGTGGCCAGTTCGCTACTGCTACTGATAAAGTTACTAAACATGTCAGACCTTAGTAAATCTAAAAGGCGTCGTTACGATTCTCAACTTATTCATGACCAGGGGTCTCAAACTAACTTTACCTAGGGGCCACTGGATGCAGAGTCTGGGTGAGGCTGGACCGCAGTAATAGATTTCTTAAAAAAAGTTTTGCATACTCCTCAGCATGTCTAGTTGTATGATGACATTTCAAATTGTATCCCTGGGGCACCGCAACTTTATCTGTCATGTTTGCGGTTGTGGAATATATTTGTATTTAGTTGACGCACAGAGAATAATGTTATTTCCGCAATGTGTGTCGTTCAGCTTTTCCTCCCTACAGTAACACGGCGGTCGGTGGATAATAGTACCGAGATAACCAGCACAAAAAAGTGACAGCTTCCGGAGTGTTCTCCGGTGTCATATAGAAACATATGTAGTGTTCATCGTGTGAGGCAATGCAAATTAAACAATAAAAAAACAAATAACGGTTTGTATTTGTCCAGGTTATCGGGAACTGTTATTACTGAAGGACAGGTGTCGCGGTGTGACTGCAGCCAGGCACGTCTCTGTTGCTTTCACTCATTTGCCGCTTTTCCACTAACGCAGGGGTAGGCAACCCAGAACGTTGAAAGAGCCATTTTGGACCCAAATAACACAACACTGTCAAGCGCCATTCATATTAAACTCGCGGGCCGCACTAAGATTAAACTTTTATATTAAGGTAGGGGGCCGCAAAATAACGTGTTTGTCTGAGACCCCTGTTCACGACAAAGCCAGAAACAAAATGAGGATTTGTATTGGAGATGCCTTTAAAAGATGGAGACGCTTGAAGACTGAGATGACGCCAAACTTGCTCATTTCCTCCTTTAGAGGTAAGTAAGGTATTTACGTTTCTTTATTACTTGTAATAAATGGAAATTGATATTTCATATGTAAACTATATTGTCCAATACAGTCTATGATCTTGTCTAACAAAGCTAGTATGTTCGTGCAACATATTTAGGTCAATGAAAACATCGATATATAGGCTAACTGGGGAAATATACTGTATGCCTGTTAGCCTGTATGTCGATGTGTTATCCAACTGACATATATAGACACCACTTTGAACACTGGGACCGAGCTACTCAGTTCGAGGCCTGTGACATCATCAAGAGGGAAGGTAAAATCCCTTGTTTGGCTTGGTTTTGATCTACAAACAGTAATCCTATAATCTGCATACCATACCACCATGTTATTCACAACCTGTCTGGGAACTTCCAGCCCTTCGAAATGTATTCAAAATATGTAGCAAAGCAACTTGAACATGTAATCTTTTCTATCACTTGAAAACAAGCCAGTATGTAGGCAGTGTTAAAATGCAACAGAGCCTTTACCTCAAAACTATGTTCTGATGCAAAGAAAAACCAAACAAAGGTGTCATTGTCAAAAAAAAAGCAGTCTTGCAGATACCAAAAGTTAGAGATGCTATCTCTAAATTGAAGTTGTGGTGATCAGACCATGTCCAATGTTTAATTGTCAGTGTGTGTTGTCCATCCATCCATTTTATACCGCTTGTCCTGTTCGGGGTCGCTGGAGCCTATCTCAGCTGCATTCGGGCGGAAGGCAGCGTACACCCTGGACAAGTTTCCACCTCATCGCAGGGCCAACACAGATTGACAAACAACATTCACACTCACATTCACACAATAGGGCCAATTTAGTGTTGCCAATCAACCTATCCCCAGGTGCATGTCTTTGGAAGTGGGAGGAAGCCGGAGTACCCGGAGGGAACCCACGCAGTCAAGGGGAGAACATGCAAACTCCACACAGAAAGATCCAGAGCCCGGGATTGAACCCAGGACAACTCAAGACCTTCATTTTGTGAGGCAGACGCACTAACCCCTGTTTACACTGGAATTTATTTTGCTATGTGCTAAAAACTATGTTTCCCCCTTTTTAGTGAGTTGTATATGGCTGTTTAGCGACCACTTCACAAGCTAACTGCTAGCTTATTGGCTTCTTCGAGTCAAGTTGTTTGTTACATTTAATTCAGGACATGTTTGCAAGAGCACCAATTTCCCATTTCCTCATTACATGACCTAAGGCTAGGATGTTGATTTCTTTGTGCATTTTTATGTACATGTGTATAAGTAGCTAATAGGGCTGCGAATCTTTGGGTGTCCCACGATTCGATTCAATATTGATTTTTGGGGTCACGATTCGATAATATATCGATTTTTTTTCGATTCGATCCGATTCTCTATTCAAAAACGATATTTTTCAGATTCAAAACGATTCTGTATTCATTCAGTACATAGGATTTCAGCAGGATCTACCCCAGTCTGTTGATATGCAAGCAGAGTAGTAGATTTGTTTTAAAAAAACGGTTTTATAATTGTAAAGGACAATGTTTTATCAACTGATTGCAATAATATAAATTTGTTTTAACTATTAAACGAACCAAAAATATGACTTATTTTATCTTTGTGAAAACATTGGACACAGTGTGTTGTCAAGCTTATGAGATGCGATGCAAGTGTAAGCCACTGTGACACTATTGTTATTTTATTTTTATTTTTATAAATGTCTAATGATAATGTCAATGAGGGATTTTTAATCACTGCTATGCTGAAATTATAACTAATATTTATACTGTTGTTGATAATATTCATTTTTGTTTCACTACTTTTGGTTTGTTCTGTGTCGTGTTTGTGTCTCCTCCTAATTGCTCTGTTTATTGCAGTTCTGAGTGTTGGTGGGTCAGGTTTGGTTTTGGAATTGGATTGCATTGTTATGGTATTGCTGTGTATTCTTTTGTTGGATTGATAAAAAGAAAAAAAAAGAAAACGTTTAAAAAAAAAAAAGAGAATCGATTCTGAATCGCACAACGTATTCGATTCGATTCGTATCCGAATCGATTTTTCCCCACACCCCTAGTAGCTAAGTAATAATAGCTTTTTCCCAGCCCTGTAGCAGGCTTTTGCTTATATTAGTGTTGCGCCGTGGTCACCTTTCGTTAAATTGTTAAAATGATTCACTGTTTGTACTGTTTTTTGTCAATATAGGAAAAACACACCCCCATAATAGCCAAAGTTCACACTATAAATCCGGACTTTGACATTATATTATTCATCCTGCACCGCACCTAAAAGTATGATTGCTGTCCTGACCCGACACTTTGAAGTGATTACTCACCATATTTCTGGAAAACAAGTCCTTGTTATAACTTTCTTGTCCTTCTCTTCTTCCTTGTCACCGTCCTATCTGTTGTCTACCGATCTCTGCATGTTTGAGATCCATTGTTACAAAGTACATGAACATGCCTCTAGGCCAGGGATGGGCAAACTACGGCCCGGGGGCCACATATTGCTGCTCAGTGGCCTTGTGGTTAGAGTGTCCGCCCTGAGACTGGATGGTGGTGAGTTCAAACCCCGGCCAAGTCATACAAAGACTATACAAATGGGACCCATTACCTCCCTGCTTGGCACTCAGCATCAAGGATTGGAATTGGGGGTTAAATCACCAAATGATTCCAAATCGCTTACCGCTCCCCTTACCTCCCTGGGGGTGAATATGGGAATGGGTCAATTGCAGAGGATAATTTTACCACACCTTGTGTGTGTGTGACCATTGTTGGGACTTTAACTTTAACTTTATTGCCCGTTGGTCTTTTTAATCAGGCCAAATATTAGAACAGAATTGAGCAAAAATCTGTTTTAAGAATTGCCACGACAAAACCGATGCTAGACTTTGACGCATTGGCAAAAAAAGAGTGATCAACAACACTGAAATACAATGTAAGTGTTGACCCTTAAATGCCATTTTTATGTTTCTTTGAGGTTCTGTTGTAATATTGTTGTAAATAGATGTATAGTCCATGTTTGGGAGGTCTACTCTTAGTTCAAAGAGATATGATATGCTTTGAAATGCATCATGTGTTGGCCCGGCCCGTCTGCAAAATTTCAAAAGCCAATGTGGCCCCTAAGCCAAAATGTTTGCCCCCCCCCTCGAGGCTCTATTTATTGGCTCACATTTCTGATTGGTGTTTTAACAATTGCTAGGCAGCATGTTTTCACCTGGAGAAAGGTGCTTAGGTTATGACAAACTTAGTTGTATATTGACAGAATTAAAAATCACTGACAGGACGGACGGAGAGAAACCGACTCTTGGGCCGTACCTGCTGTCAAAACTTTAAAGACCGACTGCGCAGTTCCTGTCTTCACCATAAAAAAACCTGCTTCATCCTGCCTGTGCTAACAAAATAAGAGTCTCGGAAAGCTAGCGTGCACAAGCTAGCAAGCTACGAAGTTTGATGCCAATGTATTTCTCCCCCGCCCTCAGCGACCGCTCCCTCTCCTCACTCGCCCACACACTCACTGACGTCACTCACCTGCTGTCAACACATTAAAGGGCCACACACACATTATGCTACTCTCATAACAAAGTGTTTGAAAACGATTATGCAAGTTGGACAAATGAGATGCCAAATCCAACCTCTTTCATGTGGTATTGGACAGAAAAGAGGACTTTTTTTCTCCTCCATTTGAAAATGCGGACATTATCAGCACCACTGTCTGATTGATGAAAGAAAAAAAACTATGTATGTTAAACATGCTTGTATTATCATTAAACACCATTAACTTGTTAACAAAAATGTCTCTTTCATAAATAAATAAATATAAATTAAAAATATGAATTAAGTTGAGATGGCGACTTGTCCAGGGTGTACCCTGCCTTCCGCCCGATTGTAGCTGAGATAGGCGCCAGCGCCCCCCGCAGCCCTGAAAGGGAATAAGCGGTAGAAAATGGATGGATGGATGGGCTTCTATTAGTCTAACCCCCATTGTTTTGTTTTTTTAAAAGAATACATATTTAATTTAGGGGCTTCACGGTGGGAGAGGGGTTAGTGCGTCTGCCTCACAATACGAAGTTCCTGCAGTCCTGGGTTCAAATCCAGGCTCGGGATCTTTCTGTGTGGAGTTTGCATGCGTGGGTTCCCTCCGGGTACTCCGGCTTCCTCCCACTTCCAAAGACATGCACCTGGAGATAGGTTGATTGGCAACACTAAATTGGCCCTAGTGTGTGAATGTGAGTGTGAATGTTGTCTGTCTATCTGTGTTGGCCCTGTGGTGAGGTGGCGACTTGTCCAGGGTGTACCCTGCCTTCCGCCCGATTGTAGCTGGGTCACCCCCCGCGACCCCGAAAGGGAATAAGCGGTAGAAAATGGATGGATGGAATTAAGACTTTGTCACATTTGCGGCGCATCTTGTTGCGCGGAGTTGTCACCTCTAGGATGCACAACGACCAGACAGGCAGGATTGCAGGTAAGACTTGATTTTAATATATAAAAAACGAAAGAACACTGGCACTAAAGGAAAAATAAAGCGCGTGCCTACACACGGGAAGCTAACGCTAAGCTTAGCATGAGACAGAGTTAAAAAATATAACGTGCCAAACGCACGCGAAGCTAAGGCGAAACTTAGCACATGGAAAGACATAGAACAGAATACTTAACGTGACTTGTTGCGTGAAGCAAACAATGGGCCAAGGACGAACTAAGGTATCAGGTGGGCTTAAATACACAAACATAATCACAAACAGGTGTGTGACAGGAGCCCGTGAGGAGGAGCAAATGACGTTGCCATGGTGACTAAAATAAACGAGGAAGTGCTCAAACACAGGGATCGGCAGAGTCCAGTAATAAACATGATCAAACACCTATCAACAGGCAAAACCATAAACGATCCGAGTCGCGGATCGTGACACTACCCCAACACCCCCTTAAGGGGCAGATCTCAGATGCCCCATAAACGATTTGAGTCGCGGATCGTGACAGACTTTATCAATTGAAAAGAAGCTCGCCTGCAGAAAAAGTGTGAGCACCCGTGATTTATGTGGCCACTTTCTGCTTAAGGTTTTGTTGAATGTCTGGAAAGAGGTGAACTGTGTTCATGGCTATTGAAAAATGTGTGTGTTCTTCCGAACGATGGAAAGGTTTGTGTTTTTGGGTGGCAGTAAACCGGTTTTATGTTTTTGAGGAAACCTGTAACCAAACACTCATGTTATCTGTTTTGACAGGTTGCGTGGAATGTCTGAGGAAATAAAAATGATTGTGTCCCGTAAGTTAGATGTTTGTACTGTTAAAGCTTCTAAACAGGACTTGTCATTATATTTGCACATAACGAGATTAAGGACTCCAATTTAAGGTGCGGTAGTGGAAACAAATATGGAATAAAAATAAATCACACAAGTGGTAATAAAAATTTAAAAATAAGAATTGAAATAAACAGACTACTACCCAATCCTGTGCAATATACAGAACGAAACAAGAGTACCAGAGTAATAAATTAATAACAATCCGTGTATGTACCGTACATATATACAGTATATATATATATATATACACTTATATATGTATGTATATATATATATATATATATATATATATATATATATATATAATATATACACATATATACATATATATTTATATACATAAATATATACACACATACATACATATATACACATATATTTATATATATACATACATATATAAATATATACATATATGTATATACACATATATACATATATATTTATATACATAAATATATACACACATACATACATATATACACATATATTTATATATATACATACATATATACATATATACATATATGTATATATGTACATACACACTTGCGACGGAGATCGGTTAGCCACTTTGGACAGGGGGATTCAAGTCCATGCTTCAGGTTCAGCAGACGAACACATGTTCAACCTTGGAGAATTGCATAATGATCCTTCATGGCCCGGCTCCCGGGAGTGAGCCGGCACCTACGACACTCGCTCCTAAGTTGTGTTCCCTTAAGGTCCGGCTCTCATGAGTGAGCCGGCACCGAAGCGAGAAAGTAAACCCACCACAGTTCACTGTTGCTGGAGACCCTCCAGGTTATGCCACTACCAATTTGTAGTGTGAATTGCTTGAAAATAATAAAAATTATTTTCATAGAGGTCAAGGACATGGTCAAGCCCCCCCTCTATGGGGCTTCCCCTTTTTTATAAGCCAGGCAGTAGTTCAGACTTATATCTAGGGTTTCACCTGTCCGTCATTCCTAACAGGCGTAACCTGAGTCCACTTATCAGCAGCCAGGCTCACACCCGTCGGGATCCCGTGAAAGGAATCTCCTAGGTTGCTGTGTGCGCGTGGCAGGAGAGTTCCCTGGTCCGCCTCCCATCGTATGCGTAACGCGGGTCTGCTGATTGCAGTCACGCCCGCTCCTACTAAGGGCTTGTAACCAGTTCCTCCTCCTACAGTGGGCACATGCCGGTTTTGCCTACCCTTCACCCTCTCACGCGTAACACGGGTCTGTTTGTTGGCAGCCGTGCCCGCACATGTTCGGCTCTGTAATAGGCATCACCATGTTCGCTGTGAACACTTCGCACGTGGGGCTTACCTGCCCGCCATCCCCCGTAGGCGCAACACAGATCCGCTAGGATATTTGTGCCCGTGCCCACTAAGGACTCGTAACAGGGGTCACCCCACATGCAGTGGGCTAACGCCGGGGTTGCCCGTCCATGCGTCGGGGATGATACGCAGAAGTCTCAGGGCCTCGTGGCGGTGCGTGGGTTTCGGCCCTGTCCCGATCCTCGGGCCGCCTTCCCCACACACCACTTGGCGCGCGCGGCGACCTCGGGCTCTGCCACCGATGCACGGGCTGCAGCCCGACGGCGGAGCGGACCCGGCGGAGGCGCGTGGTTTCGGGGAAGAGTACACATAAGTCCCAGGGCTTTGGGGCGGGCTCCGGCCCGCCCCTTGGCGCGGGTGGCACGGCGGGCTCCGCGACCGACGGCCGGGCTGCAGCCCTTAGGCCGGCGGGTGCGTCCCAGCGGGCCGCCCGCCTTTTCGGAAACTTGAACCGGCATCCGCTTCCGAGCGGGGGGTTTCGGGCACCCAACTCGCCTCCCTCCCACGGAGGGAGGAGGGGGGTTTATGTATGTATATATATATACACACATACATACATTTATACACACATACATACATATATATATATATATATATATATATATATATATATATATATATATATATATATATATATATATATATATATATATATATATATATATATATATATAGTATGTATATATACACACTGTCATGAGGGCGGTTCTCCTGTCTTTTTTTTTTTCCCTCTTGTCTCTCCCTGGTCGTCTGTTGCAGGTGTGCTGTCAGCCATCCAAGCCCACCTGCACCTAATCAACGACCTGACTTAAGCCCTGGATCTCCACCCAGCCAGTGCCAGTTCGTCTGTTGCCTGTGGTACACTCTAACCTGAACGCTATCATTTTTGACCTTTGTCCTGAACCTTTTTTTGAT
Organism: Nerophis ophidion; assembly: GCF_033978795.1. Taxonomy (NCBI): domain Eukaryota; kingdom Metazoa; phylum Chordata; class Actinopteri; order Syngnathiformes; family Syngnathidae; genus Nerophis; species Nerophis ophidion. The sequence goes on from NC_084618.1 coordinate 65,409,373, forward strand.
TCCTGTTTTTTGTATTTCCTCAGATGCTGAAGAGACTTGTGACCCCGTCTTCCTGGAGCTGAATTTTTTGTTACTCTTAAATTATTTCTCCAGTGATTTTTTGTTATTAAATAGACTTTTTACTAATCCGCAATTGGATTCCTTTTTGAGACCGTAACAGAACGAACTGGCCAGCATGAATCCAGCGGATGTTCCCCTTGATGAGGACACACCTGCGGCAATCAGGGAAGGAGTCCTTCTTGGCCAGCATGAGCAGACACTACGCCATCTTGTCCAACAAAATCAGGATCCAGTCTCACAGATGACTCAATTAATGAATCAGATGTCGATTTTGACTAATCAACTCTCACCCACAGCCTCTGCCCAGTCACCAATGACCCCTGCCACACCACACTCCTCTGCCACTACTCCTGAAGTTCCCGTGCCAAACCCCGAACCTTTTAATGGGGACCTGAGCAGCTGTCGAGGCTTTCTTCTGCAGTGCTCCAATGTTTTTCAACTCAGACCTACGACCTTTTCCACAGATAAGTCAAAAATGTTGTTTATGGTTGGGTTACTGCGTGGCAGGGCCTTAACATGGGCAGAGGCAGAAGACTCCAAGAACTCACTGGCACTCAGAAGATTTAGTGACTTTATTGAGCGGTTCCGGCAAGTGTTTGACCACCCAAATTATGCTGGCAGTGCAGCTAAGCGTCTCCTAACTCTACAACAGGGATGTCGTAGTGCTGCAGATTACTCTGTAGAATTTCAAACCTTGGCAGCAGATTCAGGATGGAACGACAAGGCGCTTATTGAAATTTTTTGTAAGGGTCTTAACGAACAAATAAAGGATGAGTTGGCTTGCAGAGACGAAGAAACAAATTTTAGTTCACTCATCTCAATGGTTATTCGTATAGACAACCGTTTACGTGAGCGCCGCCGGGAAAAGCTTGGTCGACCTAAAATCCCTCAAACTATTCTCAGGCCAGCAATTGACACCGCAGAAATTCCCCGTCCTACCCCTCCTGCGGATACTGAAGAACCCATGCAGTTAGGCAGAGCACACCTGACCCTTGAGGAACGGCAGCAACGCATGAGGCTAGGTCAGTGCCTATATTGCGGGAAATCGGGTCATCTAATTTCTTCTTGTCCAGTTAGGCCAAAAGACCGGACTCACCAATAGTCCTGGGAGTATTGGTGAGTCGTCCTGACATACTATCTAGTCCCAGGTTGTTACTTCTGGCTACCCTTAGTTATGGTCAAGTTTCCCTACCCCTGTCGACTTTGATCGATTCTGGTGCGGAGGATAACTTTTTAGATTTTGCCCTAGTTAAACATTCCAACATCCCTGTTCAGGCACTTAAAGCCCCCATTAAAGCTAACTCTTTAAATGGGCAACTCTTGGCTAATATTACTCACTGTACTGTCCCGCTTACACTTTGCCTCTCTGGAAACCACCATGAAGAGATTCAGTTTAAGTTAATATCTTCTCCTCACACACCACTTGTGCTGGGACATCCTTGGTTACGTTTACACAATCCCACCATTGATTGGCTACATGGTAGAATCACAGGTTGGAGTGAAGATTGTCATAATAATTGCCTTCGCTCTGGCTTGGTGCCCATTAAGGGTGCACCGTCTGATCTTCTGGAAATCTCCGATCTTTCGAACATCCCTACTTGTTATCATGATCTGGCAGAGGTTTTCAGTAAAGATAAAGCCTTATCTCTTCCTCCTCACCGTCCGTGTGATTGCGCAATCGAGCTCCTTCCTGGTGCCACCTTGCCGTCTTGCCGCTTGTTCAATTTGTCACGCCCAGAGAGAGAAGCGATGGAAAAATATCTAAATGAGTCCTTATCAGCAGGCTTGATCCATCAATCTTCTTCCCCTATCGGTGCCGGATTTTTTTTTTGTTGAAAAGAAAGATAAATCCTTGCGTCCCTGTATAGATTCTTGTGGCCTGAATAACATTACTATCAAGAATAAATATCCACTACCTTTGCTCACTGCAGCTTTTGATCCATTACAGGGATCTGTCATTTTCACAAAGTTAGATCTGCGCAATGCTTACCACCTCGTACGTATTAGAGAAGGGGACGAGTGGAAGACAGCCTTTAACACCCCCATAGGACACTTTGAATATCTGGTCATGCCTTTTGGTCTTACTAACGCCCCAGCCATTTTTCAAGCACTTGTTAATGATGTTTTGAGAGACTTTCTAAACCATTTTGTTTTCGTTTATCTCGACAATATTCTAATTTTCTCCCAGTCCCCAGCTGAACATATCAAACACGTCCGTCTAGTTTTACAAAGACTTTTGGAGAACAAATTGTATGTCAAAGCGGAGAAATGTGATTTTCACCGTGACTGTGTCCTTTTTGGGGTTTATTATTGAGGCTGGACAAGTGAGACCCGACCCCCAAAAAATAAAGGCAGTTTTAGAATGGCCACAGCCAACAAGTCGTCGGAAGCTCCAACAGTTCCTGGGTTTTGCACATTTTGATAGGCGCTTTATCCGCAACTTCAGCTCAATTGCCCAACCCCTTTGCCGTTTAACATCATCATCAACTCCCTTTTCTTGGACTGAGGAGGCTGAGTCGGCATTCAGAAAACTAAAGGACTTATTCACTACCGCACCAATTTTAATGCAACCGGACCAAACTCGTCAGTTCATTGTAGAGGTGGATGCCTCTGACTCTGGAGTCGGGGCAGTGTTATCTCAACGGTCTAGCTCTGATGACAAGCTCCACCGCTGCGCTTTCTATTCTCATCGTTTATCACTGACTGAAAGGAATTATGATGTAGGGAATCGGGAGCTTTTGGCAATCAAATTGGCACTAGAGGAATGGAGACACTGGCTTGAAGGAGCTGAAAAGCAATTTATCGTCTGGACTGACCATAAAAATCTTTCCTACATTCAAACTGCCAAAAGACTCAATTCACGCCAAGCCCGGTGGGCATTGTTTTTCAGCAGATTCGATTTTGTCCTGACTTATCGGCCAGGCTCCAGGAACACTAAGCCAGATGCCCTCTCTCGCCAATTCACCTGCTCTGACACCCCCTCTGACCCAGTGACCATTCTCCCTTCCACTCGCATCGTGGCAGCTGTTACTTGGGAAATCGAAGCAAAGGTCAAAGAGGCTCAACGCACAGATCCTGATCCAGGTAATGGACCCAATAACCGCCTCTATGTGCCTAACTCTGTCCGTTCTCAAGTGTTGCAATGGATCCACACTGCTCGATTTTCCTGCCACCCTGGAGTCACTCGCACACTCAACCTGCTCAAACGTAGGTTATGGTGGCCTTCAATGGATGCTGACACACGGAAGTATGTCCTTGCCTGCTCCGTCTGCGCCCAAAACAAGTCTTCACACCGTCCACCCTCTGGACTTCTCCAGCCGCTCCCTGTACCCTCTCGACCATGGTCTCATATTTCTATGGACTTTGTCACAGGACTGCCCCTCTCCCAAGGTAATACAGTAATACTCACCATAATTGACCGTCTTTCCAAGGCCTGTCATTTTGTGGCTCTACCCAAACTACCGACAGCTTTAGAAACTGCAAATCTCCTTGTAAATCATGTCTTTCGTTTACATGGACTGCCTATGGACATTGTCTCAGACCGTGGACCTCAGTTCACCTCTCAAGTATGGCGGCTGTTCTGTAAGTCAATTGGAGCTACAGTCAGTCTTTCTTCTGGTTTTCACCCCCAAACTAATGGCCAGACGGAGCGGACAAACCAGGAGTTGGAAGCCGCACTAAGATGCGTGGCAGCAGACAACCCAACCCAGTGGAGCACCCATCTTTCCTGGGTCGAGTATGCCCATAATTCACAATTGAGTTCTGCTACTCAATTAACCCCCTTTGAAGCCTCTGTTGGCTATCAACCACCACTTTTCCCAGAGCAGGAACAGGAGTTGGCTGTGCCATCCGTCCAACATCATCTGCGTCGATGTAAGAAGATATGGAAGGACACACAAGCTGCCGTCTTACGTACGGCCGAACGCAACAAGATGGTGGCCGATCGCCGCAGAGTTCCTGCTCCAGCCTATCAACCAGGACAATTGGTCTGGTTATCATCCCGGAATATCCCCCTAAAGACTGAGGCTCGTAAACTGTCTCCACGTTTTATTGGTCCTTTTCCTGTCGACGTTATTGTCAACCCTACAACCGTCCGTCTAAAGCTGCCCTCTTCTATGAGAATACATCCTGTTTTTCATGTTTCCCAGCTCAAACTGATGACCGTCAGCCCTTTGTGCCCTCCGGCCAACCCCCCTCCGCCCCCCCGGATCATTGATTACGCGCCTGCCTACACTGTTCGTCGACTGCTCGATGTGCGCAGACGCGGTCGGGGTTTGCAATACCTGGTGGATTGGGAAGGGTATGGCCAAGAGGAGCGATCCTGGATCCCACGCTCTGCCATCCTGGACCCTTGGATGGTTCGGGATTTCCATCGTCGCAATCCTGAGAAGCCTGGTGGTCGCCGGGTGGCTCCCATTGGAGGGGGGGTGATGTCATGAGGGCGGTTCTCCTGTCTTTTTTTTTCTTTCCCTCTTGTCTCTCCCTGGTCGTCAGTTGCAGGTGTGCTGTCAGCCATCCAAGCCCACCTGCACCTAATCAACGACCTGACTTAAGCCCTGGATCTCCACCCAGCCAGTGCCAGTTCGTCTGTTGCCTGTGGTACACTCTAACCTGAACGCTATCATTTTTGACCTTTGTCCTGAACCTTTTTTTGATTCCTGTTTTTTGTATTTCCTCAGATGCTGAAGAGACTTGTGACCCCGTCTTCCTGGAGCTGAATTTTTTGTTACTCTTAAATTATTTCTCCAGTGATTTTTTGTTATTAAATAGACTTTTTACTAATCCGCAATTGGATTCCTTTTTGAGACCGTAACACACACACACATGCATACATTAATATACACATACATACATATACTGTATACATACATATACATACACACACACATATATACATACATATACTGTATATACATACATATAGATACTAAGGGTGTGGGAAAAATTGATTCCAATTTGAATCGCGATTCTCATGTGTGCGATTCAGAAAGGATTCTCATTTTTTAAAAATCCAAGTTTTATTTTTATTTTTTTATCAATCCAACAAAACAATACACAGCAATACCATAACAATGCAATCCAATTCCAAAACCAAACCTAACCCAGCAACACTCAGAACTGCAATAAGCAGAGCAATTGAGGAGACACAAACACGACACAGAACAAACCAAAAGTAGTGAAACAAAAATGAATATTATCAACAACAGTATCAATATTAGTTATAATTTCAGCATAGCAGTGATTAAAAATCCCTCATTGACATTATCTTTAGACATTTATTAAAACAAAAATAAAGAACAATAGTGTCACAGTGGCTTACACTTGCATCGCATCTCATAAGCTTGACAACACACTGTGTCCAATATTTTCACAAAGATAAAATAAGTCATATTTTTGGTTTGTTTAATACTTAAAACAAATTTAAATATTGCGATCAGTTGATAAAACATTGTCCTTTACAATTATAAAAGCTTTTTGAAAAAATCTACTACTCTGCTTGCATGTCAGCAGACTGGGGTAGATCCTGCTGAAATCCTATGTATTGAATGAACAGAGAATCCTTTTGAATCGGGGGGAAAAAAATCGGTTCTGAATCGAGAATCGTGTTGAATTGAAAAAAAAAATAAATCGATTTTGAATCAAATCGATATTGAATCGAATCATGGGACACCCAAATTTTCACAGCCCTAATTGATACACACATATATATATATATATATATATATACATATATACACACACACACATATATATATATATGTACACACATACATACATATATACTGTATATATACACACACACACACACACACAAACAATACAGCGCTACGCAAGCTGATCTGAAGGGAGGATTCAAGGAAGCCAAGATGGAGAGAGGATCAAAAACCATCTCTCAAGCAACAACCCACGGAAGAAGTGGCAGGGCATACAGCACATCACCAACTAGAGGCTGTGACGCAAGAACCTGAGACTGGGATGTATCGCTGGCAGAGGAGCTGAACTGCTTCTTTCCTCGCTTTGAGACATCCCAACCAGTCACAGCCACACCAACCCCAGGCCCCAGCACTCCCACACTCACTCTTGAGGAGCACAAAGTCAGGCGGGTGCTCATGGCAGTGAACCCTAGGTAGGTAGCTGGTCCAGACAGAGTACCAGGGAAGGTGTTCAAAGACCAGCTCTCCTACATTGTCACTGTCCTCTTCAACTTTTCCTTGGCACAGGCACTCATCCCACTCTGCCTTAAATCCGCCACAATTATCCCGGTACCCAAGAAAGCTGCCACAAACAACCTCAACGACTATCGCCCAGAACACTGTCACCTGACCTGAAGGCGGTGTCGCGGGCCTTGAGGAGCATGCGGACCTGGCTTGTCATCCGGGGTTTCTGGTTTGGGTCAACCCGGATGTTTTTCTCCACAGTGACATTGCTGATACAGTACTTCATGTAGGAAAGTACTGACTCTGTGTGTGTGTGGGCAGGTCCTGGTCTTCAAAAACATCCCATGCAGTGTGTGCAATGCAGTCCTGTAGCTGGGAGAGTGCATCCTAAGGCCAAGTTATAACAGTTTTTGTCACTGTTTTTGTTCTTGCTCTGAAAGGGGTGTAGGAGGGGGAAACAGCAAGGAGAAGAGGTCTGACCGGCCTCGGTGGGGTTTTATATGTGGCTCTATATGCCTCTTTGATGTTTGGAGTAAACATGGTCAAAAGTGTTTCCCCCTCTAGTTGGGCATATACCATACTGGTAGTACTGTTTTCAGGTTTCACAAAAATGTGTGAAAATTTGAAAAAAATGGTGATTTGTGTTGAAGCAATTGGGAAAAACTAATGTGTTAATGTGTGTCTATAGGTGTGTAGGGAAGTGGCATGATGACTAAGGATTCAAGGTTCTTTATTGCCATACCAGTTCAAGAGACACCTGAGATGCCACAAAATGTAGTAATCCGTACCCGCAAATTACTAGTTCAGACTGGTTTCAATTGGAACACCTCCAAAGGTAAGATTTCCTACTCAGAATGTTGGAGAATCCTCACCAGCCCTTAGTTGGCTTTCAAAGATGGCTTCTCTGAGTGTAAACCACCATGTAAGCTCCAGGATTTTTTTCTCCAATGAACTTGATCGATTCATCGGAGAGAGCTGAGAAAATAATCGATATCCATTATTTGAGTTCTCCTTTTTCCCAATAAAATTAGTTATGATACACAGCACAAGCATGTTTTCTGTTAAAGTAGCATTAAATTAATTTGACCAAGGAATATACAAAACAATAGTTAAACCTAACACATGCAACTTAAGTTTCACGTGCAAAGGGGATAGATGCAGCAACCGACAGCGCTCAGACGCCAGCTAAAAACTGTCTCGTGGGGGTCTCTGTCACGTTTGGGTGGAATGATGATGCGGGATTTTGTTCTCCCAGGGATGCAAAGGGTGGTTTCCTCCGCCGGGTGGCGGGGCTCTCCCTTAGAGATAGGGTGAGAAGCTCTGCCATCCGGGAGGAACTCAAAGTAAAGCCGATGCTCCTCCACATCGAGAGGAGCCAGATGAGGTGGCTCGGGCATCTGGTCAGGATGCCACGCGAACGCCTCCCTAGGGAGGTGTTTGGGGCACGTCCACCCGGTAGGAGGCCACGGGGAAGACCCAGGACACGTTGGGAAGACTATGTCTCCCGGCTGGCCTGGGAATGCCTCGGGATCCCTCGGGAAGAGCTAGACGAAGTAGCTGGGGAGAGGGAAGTCTGGCCCCCGCGACCCGACCTCGGATAAGCGGAAGATGATGGATGGATGGATGGATGGAGGGATGCAAAGGACACTCCGGACGAAAACTTAAAGGTGGGATGATTTAATAAATAATACATAGTACTTAACAGACAGACACAAACAAAAGAACAGCGTGCCAAATGCACGGGAAGCTAAGGCTAACACTTAGCACAGAGTCTGGAAACAAAAGAACAGCATGCCGAACGCACGGGAAGCTAAGGCTAACACTTAGCACAGAGTCTGGAACCAGAAACATAAACGCGACTGTTGCTTACCGCAAACAAGGAACCCAGGACGAGCGATAAAAAGGGCAGGCTTAAATATAGTCTCTTGATTGGACACAGGTGTGTCCCAAAAAACCGAGGCAGGTGAAAATCATACGTAACTATGGTAACCAACTGAGAAGTGCACAAACAGGAACCAAATGAGTCCAAAACCAACAGAAAAACACAAGTGACCCGAAAAAAACCCAAACAGAATATGATCCATGCAGCGGATCATAACAGGTTGCATCTTTATGCGGGGTCGTTCTCCCGGGATGCAGACGGACAACTCCGGACAAAACGTGACGGTAGAAGATGATTTATTCTCCATAAAGCATACACAGTCAATACAAAGAGGAAATAAACAAAATAAATGTGTGCCGATCGCATGAGAGGCAAAGGGAAAAAACTTAGCACAGGAATCAGCCAGGAAACCAAACAATAATCTACGTGAATGATGAATATAGCAAAACAACGAAGCCAGCAACGTGAATAAACAGCTCTGTAATTAGTGCCCGTCAGCAGGTGAAGGTGCCGAACACTAACCAGAGGCAGGTGAAACCAATCAGTACCCATGGTGACCAAAACAAACCCAGAAGTGCACAAAACCAGGAACTGACTAAACAAAACATGATCCGGGTCACGGATCATGACAAAAACCAGACAATACATCCAAAATGCAACAAGTCACTTTATCTGTATTCATAATTAATGAAAATAGACAAATATGTAAGCTGGGGAACAATCGTCCATATCAGATCGGGGAGAGAGGGAGGAAGAAAGACGCTGAGAGCAGGATTTGAATCCCAGACACAGCAGAGTCATAAATAACACATTTTTATTTTTGTTCTTTTTTCCTTTCCTGCAATCGCTGTGGTGTGTCATTTGTTACATAGACTGTGGCTAGTTTAATCTGTTCTTACTGCTAATAATATGGTTTCAAATGGTAAAATATAGTCTATGAATGTACTGTATGTATACTGTATACCATTGAACACCATTTTATAGTTTATGAGGACATATTTACCTGTTTTTATTTGATTTTCTATTACCAAACTCAAAAACATATATGAGCTCTGAAATTATGTACTACAAAGATTAAAAAAAACAACCTAGTGAAGTCTCATGTTCAATTACATATTCAACAAATAACACAAACACAACCTTGATACATTCATCTATAACATCCAGTAAGATATGTACAGTAAATATACAAAAATATACAGTACATACATACAGAGAGCAAGTTACAGTATACACTATTTACACTGTAAATAAACACAAAGCAAGCTAATTGGACAACGATGGACTACAGTGGCTAAAGGTAAGTGACTTCTTCCCGGAAGTGATCAACCAAGCTAATTTGGCTGTTGTACAGCAAGCAACACGCAAACTATTCGAGTACAAAAGAGGCTTAAATCTTCCTGCAAAAAGCAGATACGAGCAAAAAATCAAGCTATGCAATGGAATAGATCCCTATACTTTATCAAAAAACAGATTTGTCGAGTGATATTAGAATTACGTTGGTCGCGTTCCCAGACATATCTAATGATTGGGCTCCAGACATCATCCTACGCTACAAAAGACATGAAAAAGCTTGAAAACGCATGGAGGTCTAATAATTCTTTGAGTGTGGCTGGGTCAAGGAAATTGGTAACAAGGCTCTGCCGGATAAACATGCATCGTTTTTGCCGGGGTAAAGTTGCATTTCATGATTTATCTTCGTGTTTACTGCCATTTTGTTGCTGTTGTGTGCGTCGTTTACAAGTAGCATGTTTTCCACATCTTTATCAAAATATAACTATAGATGTCATAAATGTCGCTTCATTTATGATTGGTGACCTTTGGTAAGAGCTTAACTCTTCCAGGTTTTGTTCACATTTGCCTTCTTTTATTTAGAGACGTCGATGAGGTGGCGACTTGTCCATGGTATACCTACACTACCGCCCGAATGCAGCTGAGATAGGCTCCAGCACCCCCTGTGACCCCGAAAGGGACAAGCAGTACATAATGGATGGATGGATGGAATTGGTGCTTTTGAAACACTTGTAGCAAATGTGTTTAAGAAATTCAAATGATATCAAGATAATATTTAAATCAGAATTATTAACCGTTAAAAGTATATCAAACAAACCTTAAACGAAGTGATCACTGCAAACTTATGCATTCTTCGACTCTGCTCCCTTGGACTGGAGTCTGAGCTGCTTTCCTCGTCGTTGTTTCCACAAATCTTGCACTTTTCCGCTGTTTTTGATTACCTCTCGAGGAACCCTGAAGAAACGTTTATTCCTTCCGCGATTTGAACGGTTCGTACAGCCGAAAACAACACAAGCAAAGGGCATGTTTTCTTCAAGAAAGGCTAAATAGCGCCTAGTACTCATTGAGAACAGAGCTAGCTTGACCACCATCCGTATTCATTCGGCGGGACGTTGGCGGACATGACATCAGTAACATCCCAGCAATGGCAAGACTGTGCTCTACTCACATGTTTGTGTAACTCTACATAAACAACAGTATGTGATTCGTTATGTGTATTGACATTTTACTACCTATTTTTGATTAATTTGGTATTACCTGACAAAGTACTGTACAGTATGTCTCTTGTCAACTCAATAGGGAAGGATGGGGGGAGGTGTCCTTGAAAACTCTTTACCATGAATTGATTAACGTGGACCCCGACTTAAACAAGTTAAAAAAACGTAATGGGGTGTTACCATTTAGTAGTCAATTGTACGGAATATGTACTGTACTGTGCAATCTACTGATAAACGTTTCAATCAATCAATCAATCAATCAATCAATCAAAAACCGAGTCACGTTTCTGCTTCTTGCAGTAGGGAAGAGCTTTATTCACTCAATTTTGATAGTTTTTGCCTTGTGTAAATGTTCACCTAATAATCAGAGGTGGGTAGTAACGCGCTACATTTACTCCGTTACATCTACTTGAATAACTTTTGGGATAAATTGTACTTCTAAGAGTAGTTTTTATGCAACATACTTTTACTTTTACTTGAGTATATTTATAGAGAAGAAACGCTACTTTTACTCCGCTCCATTTATCTACAATCAGCTCGTTACTCGCCACTTTTTTTTTTTTATCGATCTGTTAATGCACGCTTTGTTTGTTTTGATTTTGTCAGACACGCATTCAAAGTAGGAACTACGCATGCCTGCGTTTCACCAATCACATGCAGTCACTGGTGAGGTTGGACCAATCAAACAAAACCAGGCGGTCACGTGACCGCCACACGTCAAATCCGACCTAAAAAAGTAGAACAACTTATTGGGGTGTTACCATTTAGTGGTCAATTGTACGGAATATGTACTGTACTGTGCAATCTACTAATAAAAGTTTCAATCAATCAATCAAAAGTGTAAAGGAAAAAAGACACTTTTTATTTCAACCGTACTTCCCGTCAAAAGCCTAAAGACTGATCGCACAGTTCCTGTCTTCACAATAAAAGTGCTGCTCCATCGCGCCTGCGCTAACAAAATAAGAGTCGCCGAAAGCCAGCGCAAACAAGCTAGCAAGCTACGGAGTTTGCCGCCAATGTATTTCTTGTAAAGTGTATAAAACGAATATGGAAGCTGGACAAATAAGATGCCAAAAACCAACGACTTTTATGTGGTATTAGACAGAAAGGAAGAACTTTTTTTCTCTTCCATTTGAAAATGTGGACATTATCAGCACTACAGTCTGATTCCAATCAATACAAGTCATCAGAATCAGGTAATACACCAACTTATATTATTGTCTTCATGAAAGATAGGAATCTATATGTTAAACATGCATGTATATTCATTAAAACACCTTTAACATGTCAACAAAAACGGCAAAATAAATAACTATAAATTAATTATATACTGTATATATATATATATATATATATATATATATATATATATATATATATATGATATGTGTGTGTATGTATATATGAGGTAGATCACCTTGACTTGGTCATTTATTAAGTAATTGATTAACGTTGAAAAACTTATTGGGGTGTTACCATTTAGTGCTCAATTGTACGGAATATGTACTGTACTGTACAATCTACTAATACAAGTTTTAATCAATCAATCAATCAATAAATGCCTATTGAGCCTATGGTGCTGTTAAGTTATTGTGGCTCAATTTGCCTTAATTTTTTTATTTTAATGTATTATTATTTAATATATATTATTGTTTTAGTTGCTTAAGAGATATTCCTGGCTATGAATTTGCTCATTGCTATTTTTATGTTTTTGTGCATTATTTGTTGCCGTAATCATTAAACAAACAGGTTAATCATCAGTTACTCAGTACTTGAGTAGTTTTTTCACAACATACTTTTTACTTTTACTCAAGTAAATATTTGGATGACGACTCCTTACTTGTACTTGAGTAATAAATCTCTAAAGTAACAGTATTCTTACTTGAGTACAATTTCTGGCAACTCTACCCACCTCTGCTAATAATGATCATTCCTGCCCTGCAATGACCCTTTATCACTACAATGGCCAAAACTGTACATTTCATTATTTTAAAAGCAGTATTTTGCCTCGTTATGCATCCTTCACAGCACTAGACAGAGCTACAGTAAATTAAGTTTATTTGTAAATTAGATATGAAAGAGAAGAGAATACTTTGTTGACAATAAAAAAACAACATTGTTTTATTTCCCAAAATGTCAAATATAGGACTTTATCTTGTAGAGATACCTATCTTTAAAGAGTGTTACGATACTGCATAGGTTCTCGTACACTGCAGAAACGCATACGCTGTTTGCAAAATATGACAAGGTTTGTGCACACGACACATCTTAGAGAGCAGGGTCATTATTGAGCAAATACACTCAATAGCAAATAGGTTTAGTCTCTCTTTGGATTGTCGCCGTTAAAAAAATGATTGAGGTCGTGGTCTGTATTGTACGAGTGTGTGGATAACAGGTTGTAAGCTAGCGTTATCCAATCGAATAATAGACCTTTTGAAATTCGACCTACCTATAAAAAGTAAATCAAAGTTACACCGAACAAAAACATAAAGGCAACACTTTTCTTTTTGCTCCCATTTTTCATGAGTCAAAGATCTAAAGCTTTTACTATACACACAAAAGACCTAATCGTCTCAAATTGCTCAGACGCGTCCAAAACATCCACTGGTCTGAGCATGCTACCTTGGAGCACATGTACGGAGCTATTATGCCACTATCTTAGAAGGTCGCTAAGCAGAGGCTCTCGTTGGCTGGGCACTGCTATGGTGCCACTGGGGAAAACATTCAGCCACTACTGCTGTGGAAACCCAGCGGCCCTGTCTGCTACAGAGGCCTCACCTTCCCAGATTTACTAACAAGTGATGCAGGGCTCGAGAAACAGTACCTCCCCATTGCCATGGCAAACCGCGAAGTGTGGCGGCATGTAATCGAGTGTGCCCCGGTCCCCCACCCCAAAATAATTCATCTCACCACACAGGTGTGTCATATCAAGATGCTGATTAAACAGCGTGGTTATTGCACAGGTGTGCCGTAGACTGGCCACGATAAAAGCCCACTTTGAAATGTGTAATTTTATCACACAGCACAATGCCACAGATGATGCCAGTTTTAAGGGAGCGCGCAATTTGCATGCTCGTGAATTGAATGTTCATTTCTCTACCATAAGCCGTGTCCAAAGGAGTTTAAGAGAGTTTGGCAGTACATCCAACCGGCCTTACAACCACAGACCACGTGTACCACACCAGCCCAGGACCTCCAAATCCAGCAGGTGCACCTCCTTGATCGTCTGTGACCAGCAACTGCAACAATTGGTTTGCATAACCAAATAATTTCTGCACATACTGTGAGAAACCGTGTCAGGGAAGCTTATCTGTGCACTTAAGATGTGACTTTAAGGTTTTACTACTTCCGTATAAAATACTACACGGTCTAGCTCCAGCCTATCTTGCCGATTGTATTGTACCATGTGTCCCGGCAAGAAATCTGTGATTCCCGAAGCCCAAAAAGAGTCTGCGGGCTATAGAGCGTTTTCCATTCGGGTTCCAGTACTCTGGAATGCCCTCCCGGTAACAGTTCAAGATGCCACCTCAGTAGAAGCATTTAAGTCTCACCTTAAAACTCATTTGTATACTTTAACCTTTAAATAGACTTCCTTTTTAGACCAGTTGATCTGCCGTTTCTTTTCTTTTTTTCCTATGTCCCGCTCTCCCTTGTGGACGGGGTCCGGTCCGATGGCCATGGATGAAGTACTGGCTGTCCAGAGTCGGGACCCAGGATGGACCGCTCATCCAGAGTCGGGACCCAGGATGGACTGCTCGCCTGTGTATCGGTTGGGGACATCTCTGCGCTGCTGATCCGCCTCCGCTTGGGATGGTTTCCTGCCGGCTCCGCTGTGGACGGGACTCTCGCTGCTGTGTTGGATCCGCTTTGGACTGGACTCTCGCGGCTGTGTTGGATCCACTATGGATTGAACTTTCACAGTATCATGTTAGACCTGCTCTACATCCATTGCTTTCGGTTCCCCTAGACGGGGGAAGGGGGGTGGGGGGGGGTTGCCCACATATGTGGTCCTTGCCAAGGTTCTCATAGTCATCATTGTCACCGACGTCCCACTGGGTGTGAGTTTTGCTTGCCCTTATGTGGGCCTACTGAGGATGTCGTAGTGGTTTGTGTTATGGTTTGTGCAGCCCTTTGAGACACTAGTGATTTAGGGCTATATAATTAAACATTGATTGATTGATCTGCATGCTCGTCATTCTCATATGAGTCTCGACCTGACTGCAGTTCGACGCCGTAACCGACTTGAGTGGGCAAATGCTCACAGCAGGTGGCGTCTGAGGGCTGTTCTCATCACGGATTAATCCCTGTTTTCACTGTTCATTTTGAATGCACGGAGATACCGTGACGAGATCCCGAGGCCCATTGTTGTGCCGTTCACCTGAGAACATCACCTCATGTTGCAGTATAACAATGCACGGCCCTTTGTTGCAAGGATCTGTACACAATTCCCGGAAGCTGAAAACATCCCAGTTCTTGCACGGCCAGCATACTCACCAGACATGTCACCCATTGAGCACGTTTGGGATGCTGTGGATCGGCGTATACGACAGCGTGTTCCAGGTCCTGCGAATATCCAGAAATTTTGTACAGCCATTGAAGAGGACCAGCATTCTACAAGCCACAATCAACAACCTGATCAATTCTATGCGAAGGGGATGTGTTGCACTATGTGAGACAAACGGTGGCCAGTGACTGCTTTAACTGACCCCTCAGATCCTCAATGAAGCAAAACTCCACATTTTAGTTTTGCCTTTTATTGTGGGCAGCCTAAGGCACACCTGTGCAATAATCGTGCTATTTACTCAGCATCTTGATATGCCACACCTTATCTTGGTAAAGAAGAAGTGCACAATAGGGTCTTGCATAATACTTTGTAATAATGTACATACCCTCCGATGACGATCTGACATTCTAAACCAGCGTCTCCGTTAAAAACATTTCTCCTAAAGGGCCTCTATTTCCGAGTAGAATAAGAAGCGGTATTTCTGCATTTTTGCTCCATGACGCCAGTCACGTTTTCTTTTCTCACAAAACCAGTTGTTCCCATAGTTGGCCTACTAAATATTGAGAGGCTGCAGATGCTTTGTTTGACGTGTTTTGGTTTATTCAATCTAATCCAGACTCAACAAAATGGATGATCAAGCATTACCTTTGGTGCACAGAGATTCACTTGCTGTACAATCAGGTTTGTTACTCAAAGACGTCAGTGTGCAACTTAAACGATTTCCTAGATCCTACTGTTAACACTTGAGAGAAAAGACACTTACATTAAAACAAAAAAGTGCCCCCGTTCTCAAGGTAAATCCCAAACAGTATTACAACATTACTTCATAAAACTCCTATACTTGATTGTAGTACTGTATTTTCCGCACTATAAGGTGCACCGGATTATAAGGCACACCTTCAATGAATGGCCTATTTAAAGGGGAACATTATCACCAGACCTATGTAAGCATCAATATATACCTTGATGTTGCAGAAAAAAGACCATATCTTTTTTTAACCGATTTCCGAACTCTAAATGGGTGAATTTTGGCGAATCAAACGCCTTTCTATTATTCGCTCTCGGAGCGATGACGTCACAACGTGACGTCACCTAGGTAGTCAATCCGCCATTTTCTCAAACACATTATAAATATTGAGTCAAATCAGCTCTGTCATTTTCCGTTTTTTTGACTGTTTTCCGTACCTTGGAGACATAATGCCTCGTTGGTGTGTTGTCGGAGGGTGTAACAACACGATCAGGGACGGATTCAGGTTGATTTACGTAGAGTGTGCATCGATTAGCACGGCATGCTAATCGATGCTAACAGGCTATTTAGGTTAGCTGTATGTACATTTGTAGCTATATTTGCATCCAGTCTTTCCCTCCACTCACATTTAATGCCAAACAAACACTTACCAATCGACGGATTTAAGTTGCTCCAGTGTCCCAAGATGCGAAAGTCCCGATCGTTTGGTCTGCACATTTTAACGGTGATGCTAAGGCAGACATGGCACAGAGATGTATGGATATCCTGCAAATGCATTTCCAACGATAAAGTCAACGAAATCACAAAGGTGAGTTTTGTTGATGTTATTGACTTATGTGCTAATCAGACATATTTGGTCGCGGCATGACTGCCAGCTAATTGATAATAACATGCTATTTAGGCTACCTGTATGTACATTTGTAGCTATATTTGCATCCAGCGTTTCCCTCCACCCTTATTTAATGCCAAACAAACACTTACCAATCGACGGATTTAAGTTGCTCCAGTGTCACAAGATGCGAAAGTCTCGATCGTTTGGTCTGCACATTTTACCGGCGATACTAAGGCAGACATGGCCGAAGAGCGTCAATAGCTTCAGTTTCTTCTTCAATTTTGTTTTCGCTGTCTGCCTCCATACTCCAACCATCCGTTTCAATACATGCGTAATCTGTTGAATCGCTTAAGACGCTGAAATCGTAGTCTGAATCCGAGCTAATGTCGCTATATCTTGCTGTGCTATCAGCCATGTTTGTTTGTATTGGCATCACTGGATGACATCACAGAAAAATGGACGGTGGCTTCACAGATAGCGAAAATCCACTTTAAAGCCTTTTTTCGGGATATTCCATGATGGGTAAAATTTTGAAAAAAACGTCGAAAAATAAAATAAGCCACTGGGAACTGATTTTTATTGGTTTTAACCCTTCTGAAATTGTGATGATGTTCCCCTTTAAAAACTTTGTTCACATATAAGGCGCACCGCATTATAAGGCGCATAGAATAGGTGCTACAGTAGACGCAGGGGTTACATTATGCATCCATTAGATGGAGCTGCGCTAAAGGGAATGTCAACAAAACAGTCAGATAGGACAGTCAAACTTTTTTAATAGATTACAAACCAGCGTTCTGACAACTCCGTTCACTCCCAAAATGAATAAACAGGTGTCAAATTATTTTCCCCGAGGTAAAGTCAGTGACGTGGTATTTTGTTTATCTTTTAACAACAGCAAGGTATAACATGTATAACATGTATTCAAGATGGCGGTGCGCACGGACGTAGCGGCTTACAGCTCCCACTTTCGGTGCTTCCTTTTATGTTTTATATGGTTTTGGTTATGTCTATCTACTTTCGCGACACAACACAGTCGTCAAAACCTACTGGACATTGGTTTTCGACACAAGATAGCTGTTTCGAGCGATTTCCACCGCTCACACAACATACCCGACGAGATAGCGAGACCGCCGGAATCTCCGTGGATTGTTATCGGGTCAGGCAGGCGACGCAGGCGGCGGCGGGAGAGGAAACAAAAGCGGGGCTGCCGGTCTAGTCTCTTAAAGAGAATCAAGAAAGAGCCCCACAAGCCTCCGCTGCCGAGCATTTACCTCACCAACGCCAGATCCGTGGCTCACAAAATGGACGAGCTAAAACTTGAGCTAGCTGGAAATAGCCATATCCAGGTCTGCTGTTTTTTGGTCATTTCCGAGACCTGGCTTCACCCCCTAATCCCCGACACTGCGGTGCAGCCAGCTGGCCGCACGCTGCTACGGCGGGACCGAAACGAGGACTCGGGTAAGAGCAGGGGAGGTGGTCTCTGTGTTTATGTACATAACGCATGGTCTAATAACAGCACTATAATAGACAGTCACTGTTCCCCCGACCTGTAATATCAAAGAGGCATATAGAGCCATCCCCCTCCCCCACCTAGGCCAGTCAGACCACCTCTCTATGCTGCTCATCCCTGCTTACACCCCCCTCAGATCAAGGACACAAGCAGTAATAAAGACTGTTACAACTTGGCCTGAGGATGCACTCCCCCAGCTACAGGACTGCTTTGCACAAACAGCGTGGGATGTTTTCAAAGACCAAGACCTGCCCACACACACAGAGTCGGTACTATCCTACATAAAGTACTGTATCAGCAATGTCACTGTGAAAAAAAACATACGGCTTTACCCAAATCAGAAACCCTGGATGACATGCCAGGTCCGCATGCTCCTCAAGGCCCGGGACATTGCCTTCAGGTCAGGTGACAGTGCTCTATACAGCGCTGACCTGAAGAGAGGACTCAGAGAAGCCAAGATGGACTATAAAGAGAGGATCGAAGACCACCTCTCGAGCAACAACCCACGGCAGATGTGGCAGGGCATACAGCACATCACCAATTACAAAGGCTGTGACGCAGTCACAGGGGACTGGGATGCATCGCTAGCAGAGGAGCTGAACTGCTTTTTTGCACGCTTTGAGACGTCACAATCAGTCACAGCCACACCACCACCAGCACCCCCAACCCCCCCAACCCCCAGTCCCCCCACACTCATTCTTGAGGAGCACAAGGTCAGGCGGGTGCTCAAGGCAGTGAATCCCAGGAAGGCGACTGGTCCAGACGGTGTACCTGGGAAGGTGCTCAAAGCATGCGCCGACCAGCTCTTCTACATTATCACCGTCCTCTTCAACCTTTCCTTGGCACAGGCATTCATCCCACCCTGCCTTAAATCTGCCACAATCATCCCGGTACCCAAGAAAGCTGCCACAAACAACCTCAATGACTATCGCCCAGTAGCACTCACACCTGTCATCATGAAGTGCTTCGAGAGGCTGGTCCTCCACCACATCAAAGCCTGCCTCCCCCCCACCCTAGACCCACAGCAGTTTGCCTACCGGGCAAACAGATCCACAGATGACGCCATATCCATGGCTCTCCACTCCACACTGAGCCACCTGGAACACCGGGGGAGCTATGTCAGGATGCTTTTCATTGACTATAGCTCCGCCTTCAATACCATCAGTCCAGACATCCTGGTCACCAAACTGCTGGATTTAGGCCTACTCTCACCCATCTGTCTTTGGATTAAGGACTTCCTGACCAACCGACCTCAGACAGTAAAACTTGGCCCCCATCTCTCCTCCCCCCGCACACTCAGCTTCGGATCCTCACAGGGCTGTGTGCTGAGCCCTTTGCTGTACTCCTTCTACACCCATGACTAGTCCAGCCCACTCGGAGAACACCATCATCAAGTTCGCCGATGACACAACGGTAGGGGGTCCTATTACAGGGGGGGATGAGTCTGCATACAGAGATGAGGTCCTGAAACTATCAGCGTGGTGTTCAGTGAATAATTTGGCACTGAACACCACAAAAACCAAGGAACTCATCTTTGACTTCAGGAAGAACACTGCAGACATCTACATCAACGGCGAGGAGGTGGAGAGAGTCAGCTCCTTCAAGTTCCTCGGCACCCTCATATCTGCTGACCTGTCCTGGACCCAAAATACAACTGCGGTCATCCGGAAGGCCCAGCGGAGACTCCATTTCCTGAGGGTGCTGAGGAAGAACAGACTGGAGAGGCAGCTGATGGTGACCTTCTATCGCTCGGCTGTCGAGAGCCTGCTGACGTACTGCATAACAGTGTGGTACGCCAGCTGCACTGAAGCAGACAAACAGGCGATTCAGAGGGTCATAAAGTCGGCACAAAAAATCATCGGCTGTCCCCTGCCCTCCCTGAAGGACTTACACAACTCCCGTTGCCTCAACAGAGCAAAAAACATTACCAAGGACAGCACACACCCTGGCTTCCACCTGTTCGACTTGCTACCATCATGCAGGCGCTACAGGTGCATCAGAGCCAAAACAAACAGGCTCAGAGACAGCTTCTTTCCCAAAGCTGTCACCATGTTGAACTCTAACTTATAATAATAATAATTCACCCCTATACAATATAATGCCCTAATACCCTACTGTGCAATAATACCCTTCGAGTGCAATACGTCCGTCACTGATTGTTATTTATTACTTCGGTACTCCTGTCTTGCTCTGTATATTGTACAGTATTTGTATTTTGTACTTCTATAGTGTTTTGTATATTGTACAGAATTGCTTATTATTTTTATTGGATAGTAGTCTGTTTATTTCAATTGTTAGTTTTTCCTTTATTACCTCTTATGTCATTTATTTCACCCCATATTTGTTCCCACTACCGCACCTTAAGTTGGAGTCTTTAATCTCGTTATATGCAAATATAATGACAATAAAGTTCATTCTATTCTATTCTATTCTATTCTATTCTATTCTATTCTATTCTACAATATACTGTTACGGTAAATCAAACATGAGTGCAACATTAGCATGCTATCGAAATAGTGCAAAGCAATAACAATATATCAATATCTCAACGTTGCTCAAACATTAATGTCACACAACACAACACACAAAATAAACACGTAAAGCTCACTTTAAGTCATTCCTCATCCACGAATCCCTCAAATTCTTCTTCTTCAGTGTCCGAATGAAACAGTTGGGCTAATACAGCATCCAACATGGCCGGCTCCGTCGCTTCGAAGTCATCATTAATGGAGTCAGTGTCGCTGCTGTAGTCTAGCAGTTCAGTGACAATTCCTGCCTTCCTGGAAGCTCGGACCACAGTTGAGACTGATATATCAGCCCAGGCATTTACGATCCACTGGCAGATAGTGGCGCATGTCGTCCGGCGCTGTCTCCCTGTCTTGGTGAACATGTGTTCACCTTCTGGCATCTACTGTTCCCACGCAATTTGCAGTCTAGCTTTGAATGCCCTGTTGACACCAATATCTAGCAGCTGGAGTTCTTTTGTCAATCCACCCAGAATGACGGCGAGTATTGAATTAGTGTGCTTCACTTTTTTGTTGACCCTATCTGTGATATGGGAGCGCATGGAGTCGTAAATCAATAGGGACGGAACTGTGTGAAAAAAGCCACCAAGTCTCTTCACGTAAATTTCTCTCAACCACTCGCTCATCTTTTCTTCATCCATCCATCCTTTCGAGTTAGCTTTGATGACGACGCCGGCTGGAAAGTTTTCTTTTGGCAAGGTTTTCCTTTTTAAAATAACCATGGGTGGACGTTTCTGGTCATTAGCCTGGCAAGCAAGAACTACAGTGAAGGACGACTTCTCGTTCCCTGTGGTGCGAACATTTACCGTACGTGCTCCCGTTTTATCCACACTGCGGTTCACAGGAATATCAAAGTCCATGTTGATGATGTGCTCTGGCCGGATCTATTTTTCAGTAATCTTGTTTTTGCAATATGCGCGGAAAGTGGCCAGCTTTTCTTTGTAGTCTTTTGGCAGTTGCTGTGAAACAGTAGTTCGTGTGCGGATGGAGAGATTACGTCTTTTCATAAACCGAAAGCACCAAGAAGCACCGCCTTTAAAGTCATTAATGTTAAGTTCGCTTGTTAGCGCTGTTGCCTTCATTCGAATAGTGATTGTACTAACACTTCTACTTGCTGCTCTCTGTTCAACAACCCACTGTTCGAGTTTGTCCTCCAACTGAAGCCATCTTGCTTTGTTCCCTCGGAAACTCTTTTTGGTCTTCTTTAATTGGCGCAGGTCATCTTGTTGCTTCCTCCACTTCCACACCATTGATTCGTTGATGTTTAATTCTCTCGCTGCTGCTCTATTCCCGTGTTCTATTGCGTGACTGATTGCCTTGAGTTTAAACTCTGCGTCATAAGCGTGTCTCTTGGTAAGAGCCATTTTGGGATCTTTAAAAGGGGACATTATCACCAGACCTATGTAAGCGTCAATATATACCTTGATGTTGCAGAAAAAAGACCATATATTTTTTAACCGATTTCCGAACTCTAAATGGGTGAATTTGGGCGAATTAAACGCCTTTCTGTTTATCGTAATGTGATTTTCTCAAACACATTACAAACGCCGGCTCTCAGCTCTGTTATTTTCCGTTTTTTTTTTACTATTTTCTGGAACCTTGGAGACAGCATGCCTCGTCGGTGTGTTGTCGGAGGGTGTAACAACACCAACAGGGAGGGATTCAAGTTGCCTAAAGATGCGAAAGTGGCAAGAAATTGGACAAAATTTGTTCAAAATACGAGGGTGTGTTGAAAGCTGACGAAATGGTCAGTTGTTTGTTCCGCACACTTTACCGACGA
The DNA here is from genome assembly GCF_033978795.1 of Nerophis ophidion. Taxonomy (NCBI): domain Eukaryota; kingdom Metazoa; phylum Chordata; class Actinopteri; order Syngnathiformes; family Syngnathidae; genus Nerophis; species Nerophis ophidion. Next base: position 65,431,882 of record NC_084618.1, read on the forward strand.
AAGCTATGCTACTACAGAGATGGCAAGATTGTGTGGATATCCTGCGACACTCAAAGCAGATGCATTTCCAACGATAAAGTCAAAGAAATCTGCCGCCAGACCCCCATCGAATGTGCCGCAATGCCTGCACATTTTAACGGCGATGCTAAGGCCGACATGGCATAGAGATGTATGGATAACCTGCAGATGCATTTCCAACGATAAAGTCAACCAAATCACAAAGGTGAGTTTTGTTGATGTTGTTGACTTATGTGCTAATCAGATATATTTGTTTGCAGCATGACTGCCAGCTAATCGATGCTAACATGCTATTTAGGCTAGCTGTATGTACATTTCAAACTATATTTGCATCCAGCGTTTCCTTCCACCCACATTTAATGCCAAACAAACACTTACCATTCGACGGATTTAAGTTGATCCAGTGTCACAAGATGTGAAACTTCCGATTTTTGGTCTGCACATTTTACCGGCGATGCTAACGCAGACATGGTCGAATAGCGTCAATAGCTATTCGCTCAATAGCTTCAGTTTTTTCTTCAATTTCGTTTTCGCTATCTGCCTCCATACTCCAACCATCCGTTTCAATACATGCGTAATCTGTTGAATCGCTTAAGCCGCTGATATCCGAGTCTGAATCAGAGCTAATGTCGCTATATCTTGCTGTGGTATCCGCCATTGTTTGTTTGTATTGGCAGCACTGTATGACGTCACAGGAAAATGAACAGTGGCATCGAGAGAGCGAAAAAAAGGCACTTTAAAGCTTTTTTTAGGGATATTCCGGGACGAATAAAATTTTGAAAAAAACTTCAAACAATAAAATAAGCCACTGGGAACTGATTTTTATTGGTTGTAACCCTTTTGAAGTTCTGATACTGTTCCTCTTTAAACATCAGAATAAACACAGAAACGGCACGCCTCCCGCAGTCATATTCCAGCATGCACCACGCGCTTCTTCCTCTACAGGGAAAAGGAAGTTGGCGGCTGCTTACCGTAGTTGCGAGACCTCCATCCATCCATCCATTTCTACTGCCTATTGTGGCTCAATATTGGTCCATATATAAGGCGCACCGGATTATAAGGCGCACTGTCAGCTTTTGAGAAAATTTGAGGTTTTTAAGTGCGCCTTATAGTGCAGAAAAAAATGGTATATGCTATTGTAATGTATTTCACACCATATTTCATATCTAAGAGTTCTTTTTTTTTTTAAAGGCATGTTACATGTCAAAATTGTGGTGCTCTGGGAGGGCCAATCACTTCAAAGAAGGTAAAAAAAATATATTTATACATTTCATCCATCATTAATATGTATTTCTCCATTGTTGATATAAATGTGTTTTCGTGTAAATATTGTTTGGAATGCATTGAATGGATTAATTGAATTTATAGTATTTACAGGAACAACTTTTCTGCACGATTCGGTTTTGGCCTGATCTTTTAGAATAGATTAGTAAAAAATGAATAATTATTAATTGGAATTATAACAAAAACTAAAGTAGCACTGTAGTTGCCTGGCCTTTCTGTAAAGAGGAAATGAAAAATAAACAGGAATGACAATGGATTGTGTAAACACTCCTGGAAAGTACAGTAGTATGGGCGCATTCCATATGAGTTGAACCGCAACGGCATTAATTATTTTGTTACGTACCTGGAAAGGCACACACAAGACTGCAGTACAGCATTCTCAGCGATGATATGAAACACTCGGACTCAGGTGCCGTGAAGTGTTTCTGATGGGGGCAGATGAAGCTCATGGTTGGGCACCATTGAGCCAAATCTGCTCGAATTAAAGTTTTATTCGGTTTTTGCGACAGAGTTTGCAAAATGGGCACATTTTTTTTTAACCCTTAAAAGCCCAAACTTTTTCCGCTAAAGACCACAGGCTGAAAAACAAAGGATGCTGGGATCATTTTGGTATTTTTCACAAAACCTTTGGACATTTTTTTTGAAGAACTAGGCAATGTAATTTTAGCAGATATTGAGGCTGAAAAGCCAAAGCAGATCAGAAATGCTAATAATTAGCACACTGGCCAGCACACTGGTATAGCTCGTTTGGTAGAATGCGCATGCCAGCAACTTGAGGGTTCCAGGTTCGAACCCCGCTTTGGCCATCCTAGTCACTTCCAATGTGTCCTTGGGCAAGCCACTTTACCCACCTGATCCCAGTGCCACCCACACTGGTTTAAATGTAACTTTGATATTGGGTTTCACTATGTAAAAGTGCTTTAAGTCACTAGAGAAAAACGCTGTATAAATATCATTCTGATTTATTAAATTGTATAAAAGTGCAAAATATTGCTAATTTGTAGTGGTCTTTCTTGAACTATTTGAAAAAAAAAGACATAAAAATAACTAAAAACTTGTTGAAAAATAAACAAATGATTCAATTATAAATAAAGATTTCTACACATAGAAGTAATCATCAACTTAAAGTGCCCTCTTTGGGGATTGTAGTAGAGATCCATCTGGATTCATCAACTTAATTAACATTTCTTCACAAAAAATAAATCGTTAACATCAATATTTAAAGCTCATGTCCACAAAAAAATCTAGCTTTCAACACAGAATATTGTTGTATTTTTTTTCCCCCAGTTTATGGACTTAGATTCATATTTTGTTGAAGTATTATTTAATAAATATATTTATAGAGGATTTTTGAATTGCTGCTATTTTCAGAATATTTTTTAAAAAATCTCACGTACCCCTTGGCATACCTTCAAGTACCCCCAGGGGTACACGTAGCCCCATTTGAGAACCACTGCTTTACCATATATGGAGATGATTGCTAACGTAACTATGGGAAAATATGTCAATAAAATCTCAAATTCCAAACGGCTTGTTTGGAGCTAAAACGTATAACTATCACTGCCATGTTTCCATGGTTTGAGTTCAGATTTTGCAAAACCGAGAAATATTAGTCTTGGATATTTGGATGCATGTTTTGGTTCTGACTACCTGAGTTTGGAATTTCAGTAGCTGTCCACACAATGAATAATTCCAGGAAGTAGGAAGATTTATCCGATTATCTTTTGCTAAATGTCTTTTTTTCCCCCTGATATTTAAGTTTTGGTAATGTTTTTCTTTTTCCTTTTTACTCAACTGTCAAATGTATTTTTAAAAAAAGAAGCTTAGAAGCAGTAGTGGAAGTACAAGTAGTAAGTACAGCGCTAATGGAGGCGGAGAAAAGGTGAAGGTTTTGGCAGAAATTTAAAAAAAAAGCAGCCTTGACAGAAAAAATAATTGAGAAGTACTGGGTTAAGTTTTGAGGTTAAGTCAGGTTTGCTGTGTACTGTATGTCCCCTCCATTGGTAAACTCATACCTAGGCCCTTGTCTTAGGGCATTATGTAAAAATTGTGCCGCCATAAAGAGTTTTTAATTTAATCTACTTTGAGTGTCAAAACAAGAAGGAACCACGGCAATAAATTGTTGCTCGTAAGCCAGGCCCAAGAGTATTAAGCGCTGCTCTGAAGTAAATGACAGGTGGTGCATAATTGCACTTGACAACTTTTGTCATAACTATAAAAAGACAGTTTTTCAACCATGGGGTATATCAAGTATTTGGCATTTTTTCAGTTTGGCCAAGTAGAAAAAAGCTGAAATGCAACCTTTAATACCGTTTCAATTCATCCATAATAATTACCGGCACAATGAATCTGTCTTTCTGAACTTTTTTCCAATGATAAAAGCTTTAAAGGCCTACTCAAACCCACTACTACCCACCACGCAGTCTGATAGTTTATATATCAATGATGAAATAGTAACATTGCAACACATGCCAATACGGCCTTTTTAGTTTACTAAATTACAATTTTAAATTTCCCGGGAGTTTCGCCTTGAAAACGTCGTGTAATGATGACGTGTACGCAAGACGTCACGCGTTTTTAGGAAGTATGAGCGCTAAGCACACACACAGCTAAATGTCGTCTGCTTTAACGGCATAATTATACAGTTTTTTGGAGATCTGTGTTGCTGAATCTTTTGCAATTTGTTCTATTAATATTGGAGAATTCACAGTAGAAAGATGGAGTTAGGAAGCTTTAGCCTTTAGCCACACAAACACACGGTGATTCCTTGTTTAAAATTCCCGGAGCTGAAACTTTCCTATGGATCAGATCGCGGTCAAGCAAACATGGATCCTAACCGAATGTCAACCAGCAGGTTTCGGTGAGAAAATTGTGGTTAAAAAGTCAGTTCTTACCGGAGAAAAGCTGAGCTTGTACCGTCCATAGCTGCCGTCGACTTCCCTGAGACACTGCGAGTCAAGACACCTGTGGAGACACCTTTCCGACTATCAGGTACTATTAAACTCACTAAAACACTAGCAACACAATAGAAAGATAAGGGATTTCACAGAATTATCCTAGTAAATGTGTTTAAAAACATCGGAATCCGTCCCAATGCAATCACGTTTTTTTTTTTAACTAGTTTATTTATTTATTTTTTTCTAGTCCGTCGCTATCAATATCCTCAAACACGAATCTTTCATCCTCGCTCAAATTATTGGGGAAATTGTCGTTTTCTCGGTCCAAATATTACTTTTTGTTAGAGGCTCCCATTAAAAACAATGTGAATATGTGAGGAGCCATCAACATGTGACGTCATCGTCTGCGACTTCCGGTAGAGGCAGGGCTTTTCTCTTAACACCGACAGTTGCGAACTTTATCGTGGATGTTCTCTACTAAATCCTTTCAGCAAAAATATGGCAATATCGCGAAATGATCAAGTATGACACATAGAATGGACCTGCTATCCCCGTTTAAATAAGAAAATCTCATTTCAGTAGGCCTTTAAGGAAGTGATTTACCTTCTTTGCAAGTATTGGAAGTTGTGAGAGGTGGTAGGTACACACCTCTAAGCACATTGGAAGGTGTGATGGGTGACAAGGACACACCTCCAAGAATGGTGAGATTATCATACAAGCTTAATAGATGGAGAGAGTCAGATATGTGCATTCACACAATGGCTGGAAGGGAATACCTCTACAAACTGACTCTGCTGAGTATTTTAACTGCAAGTAAGTTGGACTTTTAAAACCTGTTTAGGCTGTGTGTTACTTGAGACAAAATACCTGCACAATGGCTATGTTCATATTCTGGCTAATGTAGGGGGAATATTTGCCACCTTAAAAGCAGAACCGGGATTCTCACTGCTTGTTCCCTTTGTTCTGTTCAAGGACAAAACACTAAAGATTTGCTTGTACTAAAACTTATGGAAACTTTATACCGAATGCAAAGCTGATCTACAACACTGGTGCGCTCTTCAGTGAGAAGAATAAAGGGCACTTGTGTTCTCTGTCCATACACTGCAAACAAAAGAGCGGACAAAATATAATATAAAAAAATACTAGGATTTGGGCAAAACAATTATGAAAACTAGTGAAATTATCTGTCAATGCAGCAAATTAATTTTACTTGATCAGACATCCTAAAATAATATTTGTGTATCTAGAAATTAGCAGGACATTTAGCTGGAAATAAGTATTTTGTTCTGAAAACAGCACTATTTAACTTGCAATTCCTAAATTAAGCATCCTCGAGAATCTTTAAACAAGATCTTTTTATGCGGGAAACCCAAAATATCTTATTTGAACTGTTATTTTCTCACTTTTAACATTTTAAACTACAACAGACAAAATATACAGTGGGGCAAAAAAGTATTTAGTCATCCACCGATTGTGCAAGTTCTCCTAGTTAAAATGACGACAGAGGTCCGTAATGTTCATCATAGGTACACTTCAACTGTGAGAGAAAGAATGTGAAAAAAATCCAGGAATTCACATTGTAGGGAATTTTAGAAAATGTATTTGTAAAGTATGGTGGAAAATAAGTATTTGGTCAACCATTCAAAGCTCTCATTGATGGAAGGAGGTTTTGGCTCAAAATCTCACGATACATGGCCCCATTCATTCTTTTCTTAACACGGATCAATTGTCCTGTCCCCTTAGCAGAGAAACAGTCCCAAAGCATGATGTTTCCACCTCCATGCTTCACAGTAGGTATGGTGTTCTTGGGATGCAACTCAGTATTCTTCTTCCTCCAAACACGACGAGTTGAGTTTATACCAAAATGGATACATGGATGATACAGCAGAGGATTGGGAGAATGTCATGTGGTCAGATGAAACCAAAATAGAACTTTTTGGTATAAACTCAACTCGTTGTGTTTGGAGAAAGAAGAATACTGAGTTGCATCGCAAGAACACCATACCTACTGTGAAGCATGGGGGTGGAAACATGCTTTCGGGCTGTTTTTCTGCTAAGGGGACAGGACAATTGATCCGTATTAAGGAAAGAATGAATGGGGCCATGTATCGTGAGATTTTGAGCCAAAACCTCCTTCCATCAGTGAGAGCTTTGGATGGTTGACCAAATACTTATTTTCCACCATATTTACAAATAAATTCTTTAAAATTCCTGCAATGTGAATTCCTGGATTTTTTTTCACATTTTGTCTCTCACAGTTGAAGTGTACCTATGATGAAAATTACAGACCTCTGTCATCATTTTAAGTGGGAGAACTTGCACAATCGGTGGCTGACTAAATACTTTTTTGCCGCACTGTAATTATTCGGGCTAAAATTAAGATTATGATATAAAGTTAATGAATAAGCATAAGTAAAAAAAACTCTTAAAACTAGGGAAAGTTCTAGAAATAAATGGGCTGTTTGCAACAATTACACAGGTCTTTTACACCAGTGGTCCCCAACCACCTGGCCGCAGAATACTTTTTTATTAATTTACATTTATTATTATTATTTTTTTAAATAAATCAACATAAAAAACACAAGATACACTTACAATTAGTGCACCAACCCAAAAAACCTCCCTTTTCATGACAAAAATCTCCCTTTTTCATTACAAAGGAAACTGACATAGGAAAAAAACCTTTTGCGATATCTTGCAAAAAGTATTGCGTAATCTCGCAAAACATTTTTTTCCCTCCGTGTCTGTTTAGGGGCTTTGCATGTCAACATACTGTATTTGGACTGTTAGAAATAAACATGTTAGACATATATATTTATTCTATGTTCTATATCTTCTAATAGCTGCTGGATAAGTTAAGTGGGGTCGTATTATGATTTTCTTCAACACTTAAAACACTTATTTGTGGCCTACATAACATGTAATGGTTGTTTTTTGGTCAAAACTTTGCATAGATTATGTTTTACAGACCGCCATTAAGTCACTCTCTGAACATCTCTTAAAGGAGAAACTGCACTTTATTCCGATTGGAAAAAAAATCACTGATATTGCGCATCACTTTTCTAAACAGGCTTGTTTTCAACAAGGAATGGAAATAATGAAGATATGCTCAGTGGAAGTTAATTAGTGGTTAGTTGATATTTTCATTGTTAACAGTGTGTTTAAACACTGGAAACTAACAGTTGAGATTCAGTCCATTCATTAAAATGAACAGGCTTAGCAAAGGTATGCAGACTGTCGTTTTTTTCATTATTACACAAGATGAACCTCTGCAATGAACTCTGTATTGTTGGTCTTTATTCCTGATTGACTCATTTCTGTACTGTGTTTCCGCAGCGTCACATGCTCAGCTGGATGGTAAGTACCACTGGTGTACACAGACTATCTTTTGATACTCATTAACACCACAAATATTTACATATGTAGTAGTTCTAAGTGGATGTGGGTACTAAAAGGAGCTACAACTACGTATACTACAGCTAAAACAGGTTTGCGAGAACAACATATTCATGACACTAGGAATGCTAGCAATGGAGGTGGTTGAACTTTAGTATGGTACATTTATTCCACATACACACCCCGTTTCCATATGAGTTAGGAAATTGTGTAAGACGTAAATATAAACGGAATACAATGATTTGCAAATCCTTTTCAACCCATATTCAATTGAATGCACTACAAAGACAAGATACAGTATTTGATGTTCAAACTCATAAACTTAATTTTTTTTTTTTTACAAATAATAATTAACCTTAAATTTCATGGCTGCAACATGTGCCAAAGTAGTTGGGTTAGGTCATGTTCACCACTGTGTTACATCACCTTTTCTTTTAAAGGGGAACATTATCACAATTTCAAAAGGGTTAAAAACCCCCCAAAAAATCAGTTCCCAGTGGCTCGTTGTATTTTTTGAAATTGTTTTCAAAATTTTACCGGTCCTGGAATATCCCTAAAAAAGCTTTAAAGTGCCTTATTTTCACTCTCTCGAAGCCACTGTTAATTTTCCTGTGACGTCATACAATGCTGCCAATGTAAACAAACAATGGCGAGTAGCACAGCAAGATATAGCGACATTAGCTCGGATTCAGACTCGGATTTCGGTGGCTTAAGCGATTCAACAGATTACGCATGTATTGAAATGGATGGTTGAAGTATGAAAGTATTGAAGAAGAAACTGAAGCTATTGAGCGAATAGCTATTGACGCTATTCATAGCCATAGCGTTAGCATCGCCATTAAAATGTGCGGACCAAACGATCAGGACTTTCGCATCTTGTGACACTGGAGCAACTTAAATCCGTCGATCGGTAAGTGCTTTTTTCGCAATAATTGTGGGTGGAAGGAAACGTAATATATTTTCAAATGTACATCCAGCTTTAGCCTAAATAGCATGTTAATATCGATTAGCTGGCAGTCACGCCGCGACCAAATATGTCTGATTAGCACATAAGTCAACAACATCAACAAAACTCACCTTTGTGATTTTGTTGACTTCATCGTTGCAAATGCATCTGCATCTCTGTGCCATGTCTGTCTTAGCATCGCCGGTAAAATGTGCAGACACTCCGGCACATTCAATAGGGGTCTGGCGGCAGATTTCTTGCCACTTTCGCATCTTCGGGACAGTGGTGCAACTTGAATCCCTCCCTGTTAGTGTTGTTACACCCCCCGACAACACACCGACGAGGCATGATGTCTCCAAGGTTCCAAAAAATAGTCGAAAAAACGAAAACTAACAGAGCTGAGACCTGGTGTTTGTAATGTGTTTGTTACCTAGGTGACGTCACGTTCTGACGTCATCGCTCCAAGAGGGCTAAACAGAAAGGCGTTTAATTCGCCAAAATTCACCCATTTAGAGTTCGGAAATCGGTTAAAAAAATATATGGTCTTTTTTTCTGCAACATCAAGGTATATATTGACGCTTACATAGGTCTGGTGATAATGTTTCCCTTTAACAACACTCAATAAACGTTTGGGAACTGAGGAAACTAATTGTTGAAGCTTTGAAAGTGGAATTTTTTTCCCATTCTTGTTTTATGTAGAGTTTCAGTCGTTTAACAGTCCGGGGTCTCCGCTGTCGTATTTTACGTTTCATAATGCGCCACACATATTCGATGGGAGACAGGTCTGGACTGCAGGCGGGCTAGGAAAGTACCCACACTCTTTTTTTACAAAGCCACTTTGTTGTAACACGTGCTGAATGCGGCTTGGCATTGTCTTACTGAAATAAGCAGGGGCATCCATGAATAAGACAGCGCTTAAATGGCAGCATATGTTGTTCCAAAACCTGTATGTACCTTTCAGCATTAATGGTGCCTTCACAGATGTGTAAGTTACCCATGCCTTGGGCACTAATGCACCCCCATACCATCACAGATGCTGTTTTTTTAACTTTGCGTCGATAACAGTCTGGATGGTTTGCTTCGCCCTTTGGTCCGGATGACACGATGTCGAATATTTCCAAAAACAATTTGAAACGTCGACTCGTCAGACCACAGAATACTTTTCCACTTTGCATCAGTCCATCTTAGATGATTTCGGGCCTAGAGAAGCCGACGGCGTTTCTGGATGTTGTTGATAAATGGCTTTTGCTTTGCATATTAGAGCTTTAACTTGCACTTCCAGATGTAGCGACCAACTGTATTTAGTGACAATGGTTTTCTGAAGTGTTCTTGAGCCCATGTGGTGATATCCTTTAGAGATTAATGTCGGTTTTTGATACAGTGCCAACTGAGGGATCGAAGGTCACGGTCATTCAATGTTGGTTTCCGGCCATGCCGCTTACGTGGAGTGATTTCTCCAGATTCTCTGAACCTTTTGTTGTTATTACGGACCGTAGATGTTGAAATCTCTAAATTTCTTGCAATTGCACTTTGAGAAACGTTGCTCTTAAACTGTTTGACTATTTGCTCACGCAGTTGTGGACAAAGTGGTGTACCTCTCTCCATCCTTTCTTGTGAAAGACTGAGCATTTTTTGGGAAGCTGTTTTATACCCATTCATGGCACCCACCTGTTCCCAATTAGCCTGCACACCTGTGGGATGTTCCAAATAAGTGTTTGATGAGCATTCCTCAACTTTATCAGTATTTATTGCCAACTTTCCCAACTTCTTTGTCACGTGTTGCTGGCATTAAATTCTAAAGTTAATGATTATTTGCAAACAAAAAAATGTTTATCAGTTTGAACATTAAATATGTTGTCTTTGTAGCATATTCAATTGAATATGGGTTGAAAAAGATTTGCAAATCATTGTGTTCCGTTTATATTTACATCTAACACAATTTCCCAACTCATATGGAAACAGGGTTTGTAGAATACACAAGACACTTAAACAGTAATATTTTAACAGTAGCCCTGAATTAAAACCAGTACTATAATAAAATACTTAAATTTTGTTAAACACAAATGGTCCCGCACTAAAACACACACACGGCAAATATAAGGGAATACACCAAAATAAAACCAAGCCTTAAAATAACAGCAGCAGATATCAATCAATCAATCAATGTTTATTTATATAGCCCCAAATCACAAATGTCTCAAAGGACTGCACAAATCATTACGACTACAACATCCTCGGAAGAACCCACAAAAGGGCAAGGAAAACTCACACCCAGTGGGCAGGGAGAATTCACATCCAGTGGGACGCCAGTGACAATGCTGACTATGAGAAACCTTGGAGAGGACCTCAGATGTGGGCAACCCCCCCCCCCCCCCCCCCCCCCCCCCTCCTCTAGGGGACCGAAAGCAATGGATGTCGAGCGGGTCTAACATGATACTGTTCAATCCATAGTGGCTCCAACACAGCCGCGAGAGTTCAGTTCAAGCGGACCCAAGACAGCAACGAGAGTCTTGGGCTGGGCGATTTGGACAAAAAAGTCAATCTCGATATATTTTTTCTTATACTCGATATTCGATATATATGCCGATATATTTTTCGGTGAAAGTATACAAATACAGATATTAATTTTTTAGCGATATTCACTGAAATTGTAGCTTGAAAGCAAGACAACTTGAAGTATCGTTTGACACACAAAAACGTGTGCGTCGTTTATTCATCGACGCAAGACGAGAATGAATGACTGCGTACAGCCGGCGACTCAAAATGGCGGTCACAACAAACCCCCACCTTTGGGAAAATCACGTGACGGTCACTTAAAGGGGCCACTCCGAAACACTCACTCTCAACTGCATATATAAATGCTAAACAAGAACAACATTGTTACGTGCACAATCGAACAATGACAGTGAATAATGATGAGAAAGTCAAATATACAGGTCAGGTGACTTATGTCCTTAAAGCAACCGCTACACACGTCAACCCAGAATTCGCCATCATAAAAAACTAAACAGTCAATGGACATGGGCACGGACGGGCCGACCAGACCGGGTGCGCCGGACTGGTACTAATGCCGGGGAGTCAGCGGGAGGGACCAGCAGGGCATCTGCACTGTCGAAGGTCCCGGGGGCACACGTAAAAGGATGCAAAACATTATCATGGGGCCCAGGAAGAGCGGGCAGACGACGCCAGTTCGGGGGTACGATCGTGGTAACCGGCTGACTAAGATTCAAGTGGTTATTTCAGACCGACCCCCGATATCCAACAGGAAATGCTTGTTTCCACTCTCCAGGACGCAAAATGGCCCATTGTAAGGAGGCTGAAGGGGGCTGCGGAAAACAAATGCCATTCTTTGTAACGAATCAGGGACATGAGACGGCGTAACGCCGTGTTGGGAAGTGGGGATGGGGGCAAAACCCTTGGCGGCATCGAGGAGAGCAGCTCGCTGCTCACCGGCGGACCAAGGTGCCGTAGTGCTAGGAATAAAGTCATCTGGCACTCGGAAAGGCTGGCCATACACCAACTCTGCCGAGGAAGACTGCAGGTCTTCTTTGGGGGCAGTCCGAAGCCCCAGCATCATCCAAGGGAGTTTGTCTACCCGAGCGCTGCCTTCATGGAACGGTGTAACCGCTCTTACATACCAATTGCCTGTGGGTGATACGCCGTCGTGTGGTGGAGTTTCACTCCCAAGCTCTCTGCCACAGCAGCCCAGAGCTCAGAAGTGAAGTACCAGCCCCGGTCAGATGATATGTTTGACGGGGTATTGAAACGGGCAACCCATGTCCCAATGAACGCATGAGCCATCTCTGCACAGGCTGACGTCAGAGGTACTGCCTCCGGCCAGTGGATGGTCCTGTCGACCATCGTGAAGAGGTATGTGCAGCTGTGTGAAGATATGAGAGGCCCGACCAGGTCCACGTTGCCATGGTCAAAACGGCGCTCCTTAACCATAAACGGTGTCAGCGGAGCTCATGCTTGTGGATTCATGATTACAACAGCAGTCTTGACTGATTGGCAGGGAAATCAAATTTCCAAGTTCAACAGTTTAACTCGGACCCCATGGTATGGCACGGAATGATAAATCCTGAACGAGCTTGCCTTTCCCCTGCGGGAGTTCCAACTGTACAGTAGGATTGGGCATCATCGGTGAGAACCTGGTCTTACATTCTGGTTCTCTCGGAGCCGTCCACATTTTTAATCGTCTATTTCAGTTCGTAATGCTCAGAGGCGGGTAAGCTTTTTATCTCCATACATTGTGTGGAGTACGTAATCTAAGTCAATTGTCCTCCATTGTGGCAACTAACAACTAACATTATCACTGGGGAACAAAGCTAAACAAGCTAGACACAAAGTAAGAGCTGGGAAGAGCAGGCAAGGTAATCGCCAGGCTAACCGCTAAGCTACCCAGTAAACTACTTGGTACTTAGTAAACTTTAAGAAGTATATATGGAACCACGTTACAGCAGAAAGCAAGCAGCTACTGACCGGAAATGAATAAGTAGCTTTAAAGCTATAGTTACTTTCTTTCCTGTTTAAAGCTATAGTTACTTTCTTTCCTGTTTTTAGCCAACCTCTTTTCTTATTGTCTGTTACATGTTTTATATACAGTGTGACATTGTTTGTATTTTAGTGCTGTCTGCCACCTGTGTTGGTGAGCCAATGACAATTTTTCACCCCGGTGGACAATAAAGATGTACTGTATTCAATTCTGTTTTTATTACTGTAAGAGTCAATAGTCTATAGCGAGGACAATATCACAACTGTTGGTCTCCTCTTTTGCTGTTTAGCAGCCACTACCAGGCCTACACGCAAAGTAAAAAATGGATTGATTGATACTGTAATTTGATAGTGTTCATTCAAGGGTAACCTCAGTATATGATGGATACTAGAGTGACCAGATTGTTATTATTTTCCTTATAATTTTTTTTGCTGAAGTCATGTTTGTTAATGTTTGCAAATTCAAGAAATAAGGCCGCTGGACACAGGAGGACTTGGAACGTAAAAAGCAAAGGATTTAAATGAGTAATAGATAGTAGTTTTTGTTTTGTTTAGTTATTGTGTACTATTGACTTTGTTTAGCTCAAACAATGTTATTAATAAAAAATAAATTAATCAATACTTGTTTTAAAATTGTTTTTGGAGGTTTTTCAAAAATAAAGCAAAAGTGTACCCTCGTGGAAATATAACTACATAACATAAATATTTCGGTTCAAAGGATCAACTTTTTGATCCAACCTCTTAAATGAATTGAATCCTTGACAACCAAAATCGAAACCAAGAGCCGGAATTTAAATTGGAATTGTCCAAATTCAAACTCTACTCAACCCTAAGTTGCAGTGTTCTAGCGCCAACTTTTTGGCTCGGTAACACGTTATATCCTCTCCCAAGGATAATTTGCCAAGGACATTGGTGCAAGAGTGTTAATTATTTCAGCATCCTTCACAACTGTTGACTTTGTGAACTCTGACAGTATGTATTCGGCAAGAAAAAGACATTTGCGTAATTGTCCTTCTCCGGCTATTGTGTACCAGTTTCCTTGGATTCTAATAAGATTGCATGTTTGCAGTGTGTGGCATCCCACCAAAGAACACGAGGATAGTTGGAGGTGAAGACGCTCAAGAAGGAAATTGGCCGTGGCAGGCCAGTCTGCAGTTTTTTGACAGCCATGTTTGTGGTGGTTCACTCATAAACAAAGAGTGGGTGATGTCTGCTGCCCACTGCTTCTCCAGGTAGGTCACCTGAACCTGATTTTATATATTTTGAAACTATTAGAACCATCTAACCTTCGGCATTGTCTCTGTAGCACAAATACCTTTGGATGGTCAGTTTCTCTTGGTCGTCAGAACCTGCAGGGCAACAACACAAACGAAGTGTCAAGAATTGTTGAAACAATCATTTTGCATCCAAACTTTGACCAATTTAGCTTTGACAACGACATCGCTCTGCTAAGACTTTCCTCACCGGTTAATTTCACAGCCTACATCAGACCTGTGTGTCTGGCAGCCAGTAACAGTAACTTCATCAATGGAACCGACAGCTGGGTCACTGGTTGGGGAACAGTTCAGGAGGGAGGTAAAGTAGTTAACTAGTAAAAGAATATAATGTTTCCTTTGACTACACCTAATGGATTTTCCCTCTACTGTTTAGTGTCCCTCCCCTTCCCTCAAACGCTACAAGAAGTGGAGGTTCCAATTGTGGGGAATAGACAGTGTAACTGCCTGAATGGTGAAGGTTCTATTACAAACAACATGATCTGTGCTGGTTTCCTTGAAGGAGGGAAAGATGCTTGTCAGGTAAATTAGTTCTTCTCATTTACCTCTTTGGCATAAAATATTTCAGGTATGATCTGACACACAATTCGTATATACACCATTAGGGCGACTCAGGAGGTCCAATGATGAGCCAGCAGGATTCAATCTGGATCCAATCAGGAATTGTCAGTTTTGGTGTTGGCTGTGCTCGACCTAATCTGCCGGGAGTTTATGCCAGAGTGTCCAGCTACCAGTCCTGGATCAACTCACACATCAGTTCTGATAAACCAGGTTTTGTCCAGTTCAACTCCACTGGGCTGGATACTGACACCAACTTCACATGCTCTGGTCCTTCTCCTGTTACTAGTATTATTCCTACGACAGAACCAGAGCCCAGCATCTCAAGTGCTAAACGTAAGTATCTCAATCGTCACTGCACAGACTTAATCCTCTGCATTTACTGCAAATTCACAAGGATATACGAACCCCGTTTCCATATGAGTTGGAATATTGTGTTAAATGTAAATATAAACGGAATACAATGATTTGCAAATCTTTTTCAACCCATATTCAATTGAATGCACTACAAAGACAAGATATTTGATGTTCAAACTCATAAACTCAATTTTTTTTTTTTTTTTTGCAAATAATAATTAAATTAGAATTTCATGGCTGCAACACGTGCCAAAGTATTTGGGAAAGGGCATGTTCACCACTGTGTTACATCACATTTTTCTTTTAACAACTCTCAATAAATGTTTGTGAACTGAGGAAACTAATTGTTGAAGCTTTGAAAGTGGAATTCTTTCCCATTCTTGTTTTATGTTGAGCTTCAGTCATTCAACAGTCCGGGGTCTCCGCTGTCGTATTTTACGCTTCATAATGTGCCACACATTTTTGATGGGAGACATGTCTGAACTGCAGGCGGGCCAGGAAAGTACCCGCACTCTTTTACTACAAAGCCACGCTGTTGTAACACGTGGCTTGCCATTGTTTTGCTGAAATAAGCAGGGGCGTCCATGATACCCCGTTTCCGTATGAGTTGGGAAATTGTGTAAGATGTAAATATAAACGGAATACAATGATTTGCAAATCATTTTCAACCCATATTCAGTTAAATATGCTACAAAGACAACATATATGATGTTCAAACTGATAAACATTTTTTTTTTGCAAATAATCAACTTGAGAATTTGATGCCAGAACACGTGACAAAGAAGTTGGGAAAGGTGGCAGTAAATACTGATAGAGTTGAGGAATGCTCATCAAACACTTATTTGGAACATCCCACAGGTGTGTGGGCTATTTGAGAACAGGTAGGTGCCATGATTGGGTATAAAAGCAACTTCCATGAAATGCTAAGAAACAAGGATGGCGTGAGGGTCACCACTTTGTAAGCAAATTGTTGAACAGTTTTAGAACATTTCTGAACGAGCTATTGCAAGGAATTTAGGGATGTTACCATCTACGGTCCATAAAATCATCAAAAGCTTTAGAAAATCTGGAGAAATCACTGCCCGTAAGCGACGATATTACGGACCTTTGATCCCTCAGGCGGTACTGCATCAAAAAAACGACACTGTGTAAAGGATATCACCACATGGGCTCAGGAACACTTCATAAAACCACTGTCAGTAACTAAAGTTGGTCGCTACATCTGTAAGTGCAAGTTAAAACTTTACTATGCAAAGCGAAAGCCGTTTATCAACAACACCCAGAAATGCCGCTGGCTTCAGTGGGCCCAAGCTCATCTAAAATGGACTAATGCAAAGTGGAAAAGTGTTCTGTGGTCTGACCAGTCCATATTTCAAATTATATTTGGAAACTGTGGACGTTGTGTCCTCCGGAACAAAGAGGAAAATAACCATCCGGATTGTTGTAGGCGCGAAGTTCAAAAGCCATTATCTGTGACGGTATGGGGGTGTATTCGTGCCCAAGGCATGGGTAACTTACACATCTGTGAAGGCACCATTATTGCTGAAAGGTCCATACAGGTTTTGGAGCAACATATGTTGTCATTAAAGCAACATTATCATGGACGCCCCTGTTTATTTCAGCAAGACAATGTCAAGCCACGTGTTACAACAGCGTTGCTTGGTAGTAAAAGAGTACGGGTACTTTCCTGGCCCGCCTGCAGTCCAGACCTGTCTCCCATCGAAAATGTGTGGCGCATTATGAAGCATAAAATACGACAGCGGAGACCCCGGACTGTTGAACGACTGAAGCTCTACATAAAACAAGAATGGGAAAGAATTCCACTTTCAAAGCTTCACCAATTAGTTTCCTCCGTTCCCAAACGTTTATTGAGTGTTGTTAAAAGAAAAGGTGATGTAACACAGTGGTGAACATGCCCTCTCCCAACTACTTTGGCATGTGTCGCAGCCATGAAATTCTAAGTTAATTATTATTTGCAAAAAAAAATAAAGTTTATGAGTTTGAACATCAACTATCTTGTCTTTGTAGTGCTTTCAATTGAATATGGGTTGAAAAAGATTTGCAAATCATTGTATTCCTTTTATATTTACATCTAACACAATTTCCCAACTCATATGGAAACGGGGTTTGTGTAAAGCGATACTAGAGAGGGAAAGTACAAGTATCTGACCAGAGAATGACTTTAGCAGAAGTTGAAGTCATACTTTAGAAAAGCACCTCAGTAAAGGTAAATAAGTACCTGATACAAAATGCACTTAAAAATTAGAACTACATTTTTTTTAAACAAATTAAACAAATATAATGTTTATTTGTTATGTGGCTTTTTTATTAAAAAAAAAACAAATCATAATACATATTCAGGTACAGTAAAATAGAAGAGGCTTTACCTTGTTAAACATTGAAATTAAACCCTTACAGTCATGTAGAGCTCTCTCCCTCTCTCTCTCTTTCTCTCTCTCTCTTTCTCTCTCAACCTCTCTGTATGTTATAAAAACAAACTCAACTTGTTTTTAACAGAAACCTTAAGTGAAAATGCACTTTTTTTGGGGGATTGTGTCTATCATATACTATCAATATGTAAAACAAGCACTCATTAGTTTTGCTTTTTTTATGCATTCTAACCTGTAAATAAATGCAAGTGAAACTGGAAAATGGGTAGCTCTTACCACCAAGACTTTCTGTGTTGTTCTTTGAGCAACACTGCAACATTTTACAGTTTAGCAGCAGACGTGTTAGCGGTTTCTGGGGACGCCGCTCTGAGTTGAACAGTGCTCCCTGACTAGTTTTAACTACAGTATGTGTTCATCAACTTGGATTCTAATGAGACCTGTTTGCAGTGTGTGGCACCTCTCCACTGAACACGAGGATAGTTGGAGGTGAAAACGCTCAAGAAGGAAGTTGGCCTTGGCAGGTCAGTTTGCAGGATCTTGGCAACCATGTTTGTGGTGGTTCTCTAATAAACAAAGAGTGGGTGATGTCGGCTGCCCACTGCTTCTTCAGGTGGGTCACCTGAAAATGATATCATATATATTTTGAAACTACTTGAACCATCTAAACATTGGCGTTGTCTCTTTAGCACAAATACCTTTGGATGGTCCGTTTCTCTTGGTCGTCAGAACCTGCAGGGCAACAACACAAATGAAGTGTCCAGAACTGTTGACACAATCATTTTGCATCCAAACTTTGACACTTTTAGCTTTGACAATGACATCGCTCTGCTTAGACTTTCCTCACCGGTCACTTTCACAGACTACATCAGACCTGTGTGTCTGGCAGCCAGTAGCAGTAACTTCATCAGTGGTACTGATAGCTGGGTCACTGGTTGGGGAACAGTCCAGGAAGGAGGTAAGGTAGTTAACTAGTAAAGAAATATAACGTTTCCTTTGACTACACCTACATGTAATAGACTTTCCCTCTACTATTTAGTGTTACTCCCCTTCCCTCAAACGCTACAAGAAGTGGAGGTTCCAATTGTGGGGAACAGACAGTGTAACTGCCTGAATGATGAAAGTTCTATTACAGACAACATGATCTGTGCTGGTTTACTTGAAGGAGGGAAAGATGCTTGTCAGGTAGATAACTTCTTTTAATTTACCTCTTTTGCCTAAAATAATAAACATCTTTTAATTTCCCTCTTTGACTTATGAAAATAATAATTTGAATATGATTTGACACACAATTTGTATTCACATCATAAGGGTGACTCAGGAGGTCCAATGATGAGCCAGCAGGATTCAATCTGGATCCAATCAGGAATTGTCAGTTTTGGTGTTGGCTGTGCTAGACCTGATCTGCCGGGAGTTTATGCCAGAGTGTCCAGCTACCAGTCCTGGATCAATTCACACATCAGTTCCGATAAGCCAGGCTTTGTCCAGTTCAACTCCAGTGGGCTGGATACTGACACCAACTTCACATGCTCTGGTCCTTCTCCTCCTGTTACTAGTATTATTCCTACGACAGGACCAGGGCCCAGCATCTCAAGTGCTGAATGTAAGTATCTTAATTGTCACTGCACTGACTAAATACTCTGTATTTACTGCAAATTCACAAGAAAATAACATGAATTTCAACTGGCGTGACAGTATTTATATAGCATTTAAACCACATTTCCATCAAGTGTTACAGTTCAACTAAGCCCCCCATCATATAGTTTGGAGGAGAACACCCTTATTTGGCGTTTTTTTTCCACTGCTCACTGATCATTAGACAATTGTCTACTATGACAGAGGGAGTGATTTTAATTCAATAAGGCAATAACATGAAGAAACAAAAACAATCCAACCGTTTTTTTTTTTTCAAAAAACAAACATATAAGTCGGCTAATTTACACCTGTTGCCCGTTAGCAGTCATTGCAGCTCACATAGAAGGTTTGTTTAATCGTCACACGCTAAAAGTGTGTTAAGGTGTACAGGAATGTTGCAATTTTCTCTCTGTTCGTGCCATCATCGAGTCGACACTTGGCAAAACGTTTTCGCTCGATGATTGCAGTCAAGTCAAGGCTCCAAATTTTCAAGCCTTTGAATTCTTCATCATTGTCTAGGAAGGTCTTTTTTTGACTTCTCATTGATCGCTTCCCCTTAACCAGTCTTGTATAAAATACTTAAAAGCGATACTTGAGTAAAAGGACAAGAATTTAACCAGAGATTGACTTTGGCAGAAGTTGAAATTTAGAAAAGTTGTTTCAGTAAAAATCAATAAGTACCTGATAGAAAATGCACTTAAATATTAGAAGTACATGTATTTAAACAAAGTGAGAAATTATAATGTTTACATGTTATGTGGCTTTCTTATTAAAAAAAAAAAAAAACATAACATAATACATATTCAGGTACAGTAAAATAGAAGAGGCTTTAACTTGTTAAACATTGAAATTAAACCTCGACTGTCATGTAGATTTCTCTCTCTCTCTCTCTCTCTCTCTCTCTCAACCTCTCTGTATGTTATAAAAAAAAACTCAACTTATTTTTAACAGAAACCTTAAGAGAAAATGCACTTTTTTGGGGGGATTGTGTCTATCATGAACTATCAATATGTAAAACAAGCACTCATTAGTTTTGCTTTTATTATGCATTCTAACCTGTAAATAAATGCAAGTGCAACTGGAAAAAGGGTAGCTCTTACCACCAATACTTTCTGTGTTATTCTTTGTGCAACACTGCGACATTTTACAGTTTAGCAGCAGACTTATTAGCGTTTTTTGGGGACGCCGCTCTGAGTTGAACATTGCATCGATTTACTTACAATTTTGTGCTCCCGGTGTAAAATGAAATTGTTTGCATTTAATATGTCACAATTATGGCATTAGGTCTCAAAATCAACTTTTGTTTTAGAATAAAGAGTTACAAAGATAATTCATGAAAATGTATCTCTGTAAAGTAGTCTTTTTTTTTAAAGCATTTTGAAAAGTAAAAGCAAAAGTTGTCGAAATAAGTGTAAATGTTAAAAATGATAAAGTAAGTAATTGTACATTAAGTACAGTAACAAAGTATGTGTACTTTACAAAACTGCTTCTTACTTAAAAAAAAGAAAGATTAAGCCTTGGAGTTGGAAACAACCTCATCATTCAATCAATGCTAAAAGCTGTTCTGCCCAGTTGCAAAATACCATCCGTGCCCAACGCCCTGACTAGTTTTAACTACAGTATGTGTTCATCAACTTGGATTCTAATGAGACCTGTTTGCAGTGTGTGGCACCTCTCCACTGAACACGAGGATAGTTGGAGGTGAAGACGCTCAAGAAGGAAGTTGGCCTTGGCAAGTCAGTTTGCAGGATCTTGGCAACCATGTTTGTGGTGGTTCTCTAATAAACAAAGAGTGGGTGATGTCGGCTGCCCACTGCTTCTTCAGGTGGGTCACCTGAAAATGATATCATATATATTTTGAAACTACTTGAACCATCTAAACATTGGCGTTGTCTCTTTAGCACAAATACCTTTGGATGGTCCGTTTCTCTTGGTCGTCAGAACCTGCAGGGCAACAACACAAATGAAGTGTCCAGAACTGTTGACACAATCATTTTGCATCCAAACTTTGACACTTTTAGCTTTGACAATGACATCGCTCTGCTCAGACTTTCCTCACCGGTCACTTTCACAGACTACATCAGACCTGTGTGTCTGGCAGCCAGTAGCAGTAACTTCATTAGTGGTACTGATAGCTGGGTCACTGGTTGGGGAACAGTCCAGGAAGGAGGTAAGGTAGTTAACTAGTAAAGAAATATAACGTTTCCTTTGACTACACCTACATGTAATAGACTTTCCCTCTACTATTTAGTGTTACTCCCCTTCCCTCAAACGCTACAAGAAGTGGAGGTTCCAATTGTGGGGAATAGACAGTGTAACTGCCTGAATGATGAAAGTTCTATTACAGACAACATGATCTGTGCTGGTTTACTTGAAGGAGGAAAAGATGCTTGTCAGGTAGGTAATTTATTTTTAATTTACCTTTTTGGCCCTCAAATAATAAACATCTTTTAATTTCCCTCTTTGACTTATGAAAATAATAATTTGAATATGATTTGACACACAATTTGTATTCACATCATAAGGGTGACTCAGGAGGTCCAATGATGAGCCAGCAGGATTCAATCTGGATCCAATCAGGAATTGTCAGTTTTGGTGTTGGCTGTGCTAGACCTGATCTGCCGGGTGTTTATGCCAGAGTGTCCAGCTACCAGTCCTGGATCAATTCACACATCAGTTCCGATAAGCCAGGCTTTGTCCAGTTCAACTCCAGTGGGCTGGATACTGACACCAACTTCACATGCTCTGGTCCTTCTCCTCCTGTTACTAGTATTATTCCTACGACAGGACCAGGGCCCAGCATCTCAAGTGCTGAATGTAAGTATCTTAATTGTCACTGCACTGACTAAATACTCTGTATTTACTGCAAATTCACAAGAAAATAACATGAATTTCAACTGGCGTGACAATATTTATATAGCATTTAAACCACATTTCCATCAAGTGTTACAGTTCAACTAAGCCCCCCATCATATAGTTTGGAGGAGAACACCCTTATTTGGCGTTTTTTTTCCACTGCTCACTGATCATTAGACAATTGTCTACTATGACAGAGGGAGTGATTTTAATTCAATAAGGCAATAACATGAAGAAACAAAAACAATCCAACCGTTTTTTTTTTTTTTTTAAAAACAAACATATAAGTCGGCTAATTTACACCTGTTGCCAGTTAGCAGTCATTGCAGCTCACATAGAAGGTTTGTTTAATCGTCACACGCTAAAAGTGTGTTAAGGTGTACAGGAATGTTGCAATTTTCTCTCTGTTCGTGCCATCATCGAGTCGACACTTGGCAAAACGTTTTCGCTCGATGATTGCAGTCAAGTCAAGGCTCCAAATTTTCAAGCCTTTGAATTCTTCATCATTGTCTAGGAAGGTCTTTTTTTGACTTCTCATTGATCGCTTCCCCTTAACCAGTCTTGTATAAAATACTTGAAAGCGATACTTGAGTAAAAGGACAAGAATTTAACCAGAGATTGACTTTGGCAGAAGTTGAAATTTAGAAAAGTTGTTTCAGTAAAAATCAATAAGTACCTGATAGAAAATGCACTTAAATATTAGAAGTACATGTATTTAAACAAAGTGAGAAATTATAATGTTTACATGTTATGTGGCTTTCTTATTAAAAAAAACAAAACATAACATAATACATATTCAGGTACAGTAAAATAGAAGAGGCTTTAACTTGTTAAACATTGAAATTAAACCTCGACTGTCATGTAGATCTCTCTCTCTCTCTCTCTCTCTCTCTCTCTCTCTCTCTCTCTCTCTGTCTCTCTCTCAACCTCTCTGTATGTTAAAAAAAAACTCAACTTATTTTTAACAGAAACCTTAAGAGAAAATGCACTTTTTTGGGGGGATTGTGTCTATCATGAACTATCAATATGTAAAACAAGCACTCATTAGTTTTGCTTTTATTATGCATTCTAACCTGTAAATAAATGCAAGTGCAACTGGAAAAAGGGTAGCTCTTACCACCAATACTTTCTGTGTTATTCTTTGTGCAATACTGCGACATTTTACAGATTAGCAGCAGACTTATTAGCGTTTTTTGGGGACGCCGCTCTGAGTTGAACATTGCATCGATTCACTTACAATTTTGTGCTCCCGGTGTAAAATGAAATTGTTTGCATTTAATATGTCACAATTATGGCATTAGGTCTCAAAATAAACTTTTGTTTTAGAATAAAGAGTTACAAAGATAATTCATGAAAATGTATCTCTGTAAAGTAGTCTTTTTTTTTTAAAGCATTTTGAAAAGTAAAAGCAAAAGTTGTCGAAATAAGTGTAAATGTTAAAAATGATAAAGTAAGTAATTGTACATTAAGTACAGTAACAAAGTATGTGTACTTTACAAAACTGCTTCTTACTTAAAAAAAAGAAAGATTAAGCCTTGGAGTTGGAAACAACCTCATCATTCAATCAATGCTAAAAGCTGTTCTGCCCAGTTGCAAAATACCATCCGTGCCCAACGCCCTGACTAGTTTTAACTACAGTATGTGTTCATCAACTTGGATTCTAATGAGACCTGTTTGCAGTGTGTGGCACCTCTCCACTGAACACGAGGATAGTTGGAGGTGAAGACGCTCAAGAAGGAAGTTGGCCTTGGCAGGTCAGTTTGCAGGATCTTGGCAACCATGTTTGTGGTGGTTCTCTAATAAACAAAGAGTGGGTGATGTCAGCTGCCCACTGCTTCTTCAGGTGGGTCACCTGAAAATGATATCATATATATTTTGAAACTACTTGAACCATCTAAACATTGGCGTTGTCTCTTTAGCACAAATACCTTTGGGTGGTCCGTTTCTCTTGGTCGTCAGAACCTGCAGGGCAACAACACAAATGAAGTGTCCAGAACTGTTGACACAATCATTTTGCATCCAAACTTTGACACTTTTAGCTTTGACAATGACATCGCTCTGCTCAGACTTTCCTCACCGGTCACTTTCACAGACTACATCAGACCTGTGTGTCTGGCAGCCAGTAGCAGTAACTTCATCAGTGGTACTGATAGCTGGGTCACTGGTTGGGGAACAGTCCAGGAAGGAGGTAAGGTAGTTAACTAGTAAAGAAATATAACGTTTCCTTTGACTACACCTACATGTAATAGACTTTCCCTCTACTATTTAGTGTTACTCCCCTTCCCTCAAACGCTACAAGAAGTGGAGGTTCCAATTGTGGGGAATAGACAGTGTAACTGCCTGAATGATGAAAGTTCTATTACAGACAACATGATCTGTGCTGGTTTACTTGAAGGAGGGAAAGATGCTTGTCAGGTAGGTAATTTATTTTTAATTTACCTTTTTGGCCTAAAATAATAAACATCTTTTAATTTCCCTCTTTGACTTATGAAAATAATAATTTGAATATGATTTGACACACAATTTGTATTCACATCATAAGGGTGACTCAGGAGGTCCAATGATGAGCCAGCAGGATTCAATCTGGATCCAATCAGGAATTGTCAGTTTTGGTGTTGGCTGTGCTCGACCTAATCTGCCGGGTGTTTATGCCAGAGTGTCCAGCTACCAGTCCTGGATCAATTCACACATCAGTTCCGATAAGCCAGGCTTTGTCCAGTTCAACTCCAGTGGGCTGGATACTGACACCAACTTCACATGCTCTGGTCCTTCTCCTCCTGTTACTAGTATTATTCCTACGACAGGACCAGGGCCCAGCATCTCAAGTGCTGAATGTAAGTATCTCAATTATCACTACACTGACTTAATACTCTTTATTTACTGCAAATTCACAAGAAAATGATATGAATTTCAACTGGCGTGACAGTATTTATATAGCATTTAAACCACATTTCCATCAAGTGTTACAGTTCAACTAAGCCCCCCATCATATAGCTTGGAGGAGTACACCCTTATTTGGCGTTTTTTTTCCACTGCTCACTGATCATTAGACAATTGTCTACTATGACAGAGGGAGTGATTTCAATTCAATAAGGCAATAACATAAAGAAACAAAAACAATCCAACCGTTTTTTTTTGTTTGTTTTTTTTAAAAAACAAACATATAAGTCGGCTAATTTACACCTGTTGCCCGTTGGCAGTCATTGCAGCTCACGTAGAAGGTTTGTTTAATCGTCATACGCTAATAGTGTGTTAAGGTGTACAGGAATGTTACAATTTTCTCTCTGTTTGTGCGAAAAATTGAGTCGACGCTTGGCAAAAAATTTCGTCTCGATGATTGCAGTTAAGTCAAGGCTCCAGATTTTCAAGCCTTTGAATTTTTCATCATTGTCTAGGAAGGTCTTTTTTTGACTTCTCATTGATCACTTCCCCTTAACCAGTCTTGTATAAAATATTTGAAAGCGATCCTTGAGTAAAAGCACAAGAATCTAACCAGAGAAGGACTTTGGCAGAAGTTGAAATTTAGAAAAGTTGTTTCAGTAAAAGTCAATAAGTACCTGATACAAAATGCACTTAAATATTACAAGTACATTTATTTAAACAAAGTGAGAAATTATAATTTTTACATGTTATGTGGCTTTCTTATTAAAAATAACAAAAAACATATTCAGATACAGTAAAATAGAAGAGGCTTTGACTTGTTAAACATTGATATTAGACTTCTAGTGTATCTACTATATCCAACATTTACCAGAAGATGGCAACAAACAACTTATATCACTCTATTACATTCCTCCCCTTTTAGAGATGTAGAAGTTACTCAAAAAGAAAAAAAACACAGAACCAAAAAATGCAGCAGGCTCAATAAAAAAACGGATCCTAAGTCATATTCTTTTCTTTAGTACTGAACTCTTAACCCTTATTTGTAAACAAGAACATACGTATTATACATACAGTATTTGTACACACTTCACACAGATTTATATACTGTCTTCAAAGATTCAGTTTTTGTGGTGGTGCCTGAACCTTACTGGGTACCTGTGGATTACTGGTGAGGTTTTGGTTGTGGGTGATCTGGGTTCTGATGATGGCAACTCAGCAGCCCTTGAATCTGGTTCAGTGATGACAGTGGTTTGTGTCGGACTCACTGATGGTCCTGGTGATGGAACTGAAACAGCACCGTCCAGTTGTACTGATGGCACATTTATTGCAACTGGTGGAAACAAGATAATTGGCAGTCTCTCCACATTTTCTCGCCATGGTAACATGTGATTTTCATGCACTGTGCGCTGTCTCTGTCCCTCTTGGATCAGGTAATTGACCGTTACCAGTCTTTTCAGTATTTTTGCCTGAATCCATTTCTCCACTACGCCCCTGAAATTTCTGAGGCAAACCGCCTCTCCCTCCAGGAAATAGCGTACAGGGGGAGCCCTTTTGTCATGATGATGCTCCTGCGCTGCTTGTTTTCCTTCGATCTGTCTGGCAAGCACCGGCTTGAGCAAACTGAATTGAGTTCTCAACTGCCGTGTCAGGAATAACTCAGCTGGAGTACGTCCCGTCACTTTGTGGGGTGTGCTATGGTACATGAGAAGGAAATTTGCCAGTCTGCGACTGAGTGGCAAGGAAGACTTGCCATCTGCTTCCAGCACATTCTTCCTCGGAGCCCGTTTCAGGATTTGTACTGATCTCTCTGCTGCTCCATTTGATGCTGTGTGGTAGGCTGGTACAGCAGTGTGTTTGACACCATTACTCTCCAGGAACTGAGTAAACTATTTTGCCACCAGCTATGGACCATTGTCTGAAACTAGCTCTTCTGGCAGTCCAAACAAGCAAACAGACCGCGCAGCACTTTAACGGTGTTGTGAGAAGTGGTGGAGGACATGGGGAAAACCTCTAACCACTTTGAATGGTGACAACCAAAAAATACTGTTTATCTTTCTCTGCAAAATATATGTGAATTATTTGCCACACTCTTTCTGGCCACTGCCAAGGATGTAACGGTGCCACAGCTGGCATTTTCTGTACTGCTTGAAAGACTGAGCACTTGTTCACCAGTTCTTGAATTTCACCATCACAGTCTGGCCACCAGAGGTATCTGCGGGCAAGAGCCTTTATACGGCAGATACTTAGATGTTCATGATGGAGATCCTCCAGTAATCTCTGTCGATAACCTGGGGGTATGATGACTCGCTGTCCCCAGAGAATGCAGCCTTGATCTGCTGATAACTCCTGTCTGTGAACAAAGTAAGGCCTCAATGCTACATCTTGCACATAACTTGGCCAGCCATTTAATGTGTAGTTCCACACCTTGCTGAGTACAGGATCTTTAAGAGTAGCACTCTCAATGTATTTTGCACACACAGGGAGTTCCTCCAAGTGTGAAAAGTAGAAGATACTTCCCTCTTCGGCTGTGTTGTTCATCACTACTCGGCGTAGGGATGACAAAGCATCTGCATTAGCATGATCAGCTGACTTCTTATAATCAATCTCATAATTATAGGCCATGAGAAAAATTGCCCAGCGTTGCATTCTTAATGCTGCCAATGTTGGAACTGCTGATTTTGGCCCTAGGATGGCCATACGTGTGAATTTCTTTCCGTAAAGATATTCATGAAATTTCATTGATCCAAAATCTTTTAGCAAGTGCCTCCTTTACAATTTGGGTATACTTCCTTTCTGGTTCAGTGATTGTTCTCGAGGCAAATGCCACAGGTCGTTCTTCTCCATTTTATGTTACATGTGACATTACAGCCCCAACTCCATAAGGCGAAGCATCACATGTACCAACACCTTGTTCTGCAGCAGAAGTTGCTTTGTATCTTAAAATTATTTCGCAAATTCAACAGTCCAAACCCACTTTGAGTCCTTTTTAAGCAGGTTGCGCAGAGGCTGGAGCATGGTAAAGGGGTTTTGCAGGAATCTGCTGTAATGGTTCAGAAGGCCTAAGAAAGACTTTAGTTCTGTTACATTTGTGGGCTCTGGTGCATTTGTTATGGCAGTCACCTTTTCTTCTGTGGTATGTAAACCCGTCTTATCAATGCGATGTCCCAGATGCTCGACACTGCTCTGGAAAAACTGACATTTTGATAGCTTCACCCTGATGCCATGCTTCTCCAAACATGTGAGAACAATATCAAGTCTTGTCAAATGCTCCTCCTCCGAGGAAGCAGTGATGAGGATGTCGTCCAAAAAACATGTCACATGGTCCATCCCTTGCAGAATCTGGTCCATAACAGACTGAAATATTGCAGCAGCACTCGAAACTCCATAACTGAGGCGGAGATGAATGTACATGCCTTTGTGTGTGTTTATAGTCGGATATTTTTATTACTCTGCATGCAACTGTAGTTGTTGGTAGGCATGTGAAAGATCCAGTTTACTGAAAGATGTTCCTTCTGCTAATGTAGCGAACAGATCTTCAGTATTCGGTAGTGGATATGTCTGCTCTTCAATGCATTAACACTGACCTTGTAGTCACCACAAATCCTGATAGTTTTCTCGACCATAGGTACGGTGACTCTTGGAGCTGCCCACTCACTTTTGTCAATCTTTGAAATCATTTTCTCACTCTCCAACCTCTCCAGCTCTCTCTCTCTACAGCTTCCTTTAGTGCGTAAGGAACTGGGTGAGCCTTGCAGAAATTTGGTGTGGTATCAGTCTTGGTGTGGATTTTAGCTTTGAACCCTGTGATACAGTCTTGGCCCTCTGAGAACATTGCCTGATGTCTCTCTATCACCTTGTGTACTCCTGTGTTACAATGTATCCTTGTATGCACCTTGGGTACTGTAAAAATCTGTTTCCAGTTCAGCCATAGCTTTTTTTAGCCAGTGGCGGCCAATCAGGGCAGGTCTGCTTCCCTGTACAATGACCAGTGGAAGTGTCACTTGCTGGTCCTCGTACTGTAATGGCAACATGATGTACCCTCGAACAGCAACCATTTGGCCTGAGTCTGATTTCAACTTTAACTTTAAAACTGGTTTCAAAGAAAATATAGTGAGGTTTGCCTGGTAAAAGCTGTCAAAAATCACTGACACTGCTGAACTTGTGTCCAGTAACATTGTGGGGCTCTTGTTTCCCGGTCCAAGATCCACTGTGTAACTTTTTTCCCAGTTTGAGGTTGAGTCAACTGCGTACAATCCAAAAATTTCTGCCTCATCACCACTTCTGGATGCACTCCCTTCAGTTTCAACATACTGAGTTGAAGATTGGCCTTTAGTCCTCCTACATGCACAGGCACTGTCTCCAATTTTGGAGCAAGCATGACACTTTTCATTTTTAAATCTGCAGTCATGTGCTGAGTGCTTGCCACCACATCTGTAGACGTTTTGCCACCACACCTGTAACATGTTTTCTGCCCCCCAGTGTCTCTTTTTGTTCCTTTGCTTTGTTATTATTTTTCCATCTGGACTGTCCTTTCCTCCCCTTCTCAGAAAAATTATTAACACCTGAAATGACATTTACCTGGTGAGGTCCTCTGTGTCCAGAAAACTCCATTGTATTTTAGGAAGCAAGCTCCATTGAGTCTGCGATTTCACGAGCACGGGGAAAGGTCAGGTTTCTTGCAGACAACAGCCTGCGTTGCACTGCATCAGAATGTAATCCACCCACAAAACAAACTCTCATGGCATCGTCCAAATATTAACCAAAATTGCAAGTGACTGACAACTGCCCCAAAGCCACAATGTAATCAGAAACAGCATCTCCTTCTTTCTGATTACGTTTCTGAAAGCGAAAACGCTCCGCTATCACAACAGGTGCCGGCTTGTAATGTCCACTTAGCGCCCTCGTCAGCACATCATATCCTAAAGTACTTGGCCATGCTGTAGACGTGAGGTTTTTTAGTAGCTTATAAATGTCTGTTCCAATAACAGAAAGGATAACACACACCTTCTTGTCATCTTCAATCTTGTTAGCCAGCATGCACTGCTCCAAACGCTCCAGTTATGAATCAAAATCCTCCTTTGAATCATTGTATATGCGACCCACTGTCAGAGCCATATTAGCATCCGGTGCTACTGCTAATCCGATACATGCCCGGACCCTCCACAAAGTAGGCTACTCGTCAGTCTTACCTACGACCAGTGCACAGCCCTCCAATAAAGTCCCTTCAGGCAGTGGGCTTCTTTTAAATCCTTGTCGCCATTTAAAATATTCTGGTTTAGAGTCAATAAACAGGTGAGGTGATGAAGGTACGTCTCTTTACTTTAGACTTGAGAACAGACTCCTACACTTGCCGTCAGGTAGCACAATACAATGTAAATCATTGGCCAACCAAAAAGTAACCACAGAAAACTATACCCAACATTCACCAGGAGATGACAACAAACAACTTAGATCTCTGTATTACATGCACTTTAAAAACTGCCTCTGATTTAAAAAATGAAAATAAAAATACTAAGGCATGGATTTGGGAAAAAACCTCATCATGTAATCTTTGCTGACAACTGATCTGCCCAGTTGCAAATTGCCATCCGTGCCCCTGACTAATTTTGAATACTGTATGTGTTCATCAACTTGGATTCTAATGAGACCTGTTTGCAGTGTGTGGCACCTCTCCACTGAACACGAGGATAGTTGGCGGTGAAGACGCTCAAGAAGGAAGTTGGCCTTGGCAGGTCAGTTTGCAGGATTTTGGTAGCCATGTTTGTGGTGGTTCTCTTATAAACAAAGAGTGGGTGATGTCGGCTGCCCACTGCTTTTTCAGGTGAGTCACCTGAACATGATATCATATATAATTTGGAACTATTTGAACCATCTAACCTTTTGGTGTTGTCTCTGTAGCACAAATACCTTTGGATGGTCCGTTTCTCTTGGTCGTCAAAACCTGGAGGGCAACAACACAAATGAAGTGTCCAGAACTGTTGACACAATCATTTTGCATCCAAACTTTGACACTTTTAGCTTTGACAATGACATCGCTCTGCTTAGACTTTCCTCACCGGTCACTTTCACAGACTACATCAGACCTGTGTGTCTGGCAGCCAGTAACAGTAACTTCATCAGTGGTACTGATAGCTGGGTCACTGGTTGGGGAACAGTTCAGGAGGGAGGTAAGTTAGTTAACTAGTAAAATAATATAATGTTTCCTTTGACTACATCTAATAGACTTACCCTCTACCGTTTAGTGTTACTCCCCTTCCCTCAAACGCTACAAGAAGTGGAGGTTCCAATTGTGGGAAACAGACAGTGTACCTGCCTGAATGATGAAAGTTCTATTACAGACAACATGATCTGTGCTGGTTTACTTGAAGGAGGAAAAGATGCTTGTCAGGTAGGTAACTTGTTTTTAATTTACCTCTTTGGCCTAAAATATTAATACAATTAATAATAATAATAATTCAAATATGATTTGACATACAATTTGTATTCACTCATTAGGGCGACTCAGGAGGTCCAATGATGAGCCAGCAGGATTCAATCTGGATCCAATCAGGAATTGTCAGTTTTGGTGTTGGCTGTGCTCGACCTAATCTGCCGGGAGTTTATGCCAGAGTGTCCAGCTACCAGTCCTGGATCAACTCACACATCAGTTCTGATAAGCCAGGCTTTGTCCAGTTCAACTCCAGTGGGCTGGATACTGACACCAACTTCACATGCTCTGGTCCTTCTCCTGTTACTAGTATTATTCCTACGACAGGACCAGGGCCCAGCATCTCAAGTGCTGAACGTAAGTATCTCAATTATGACTACACTAACTTAATACTCTGCATGTACTGCAAATTCACAAGAATATAATATAAATTTCAACTGGCACGGCAATATTTATGTAGCATTTAAATCACATTTCCATCAAGTGTTACGGTTCAACTAAGCTCCCATGTGACTTTGAGGAGTACACCCTTATTTGGCTTTTGTTTCCACTGCTCACTGATCATTAGACAACTGTCTACTATGACAGAGCGACTGATTTCAATTCAATAAAGAAATAACATGAAGAAGCAAAAACAATCCAAGCAATTTTTTTTTTTTTCAAAAAACAAACATGTATGTCGGCTAATTTACGTCTGTTGCGCGTTGGCAGTCATGGCAGCTCACATAGAAGATTTGTTTAAATGTCGTACGATAATAGTGTGTTAAGGTGTACAGGAATGTTGCAGTTTTCGCTCTCTTTGTGCCATCATTAAGTCGACGTTTGATAAAACATTTGGGTTCGATGATTTCAGTCACGTCAAGGCTCCAGATGTTCGAGCCTTTGAACTCTTCATAATTGTCCAGGAAGGTCTTTCTTTGACTCCTCATTGATCACTTCCCTATAACCAGTCTTGTATAAATTTCTTGAAAGTGATACTTGAGTAAAAGCACAAAAATCTGACCAGATATTGACTTTGGCAGAAGTGAAAGTCATATTATAGAAAAGTATTTCAGTTAAAGACAATAAGTAACTGATACAAAATGAACTTAAGTATAAGAAGTGCATTTCTTTTAACAAAGTTAACAATTAGAATGTTTACGTGTTATGTGGTTTTCTTATTTAAAAAACATAATACATTTTCAGGTACCGTACAAGAGCAGACGCTTTATCTTGCTAAACATTGAAATTAAACCTCTAATGTCCTGTAGGTCTCTCTGTCTCTCAACCTCTCTGTATGTCATCAAAACAAACTGAACTTGTTTTTAACAGAAACCTTAAGTGAAAATGCATTTTTTTTGGAATTGTGTCTATCATACAGTAACCAAATGTAAAACAAGCACTCATTAGTTTTGCTTTTATCATGCATTCTAACCCATAAATTAAGGCAAGTTTAACTGGAAAAAGGGTAGCTCTTTCCACCAAGTTTTTCTGAGTTATTCTTCTTTGAGCAACACTGCGACATGTTACATTTTAGCAGCAGACTTGCTCGCGGTGTTTGGGTGCGCCGCTCTGAGTTGAATATTGCATCAAATTACTTATGGTTTTGTGCTCCCGGTGTAAAATCAACTTATTTGCATTTAATATGACAAAATTGTGGCATTACGTCTCAAAATCAACTTTTGTTTTAGAGTTAAGAGGTACGAAGAGAATTCATGAAAACGTATCTCAGTAAAGGTAGTCATTTTTTTTTTAACATTTTGAAGAGTAAAAATCAAAAGTAGTCAAAATAAGTGTAAATGTTAAAAATTATACAGTAAGTAATTGTACATTTTCTACAGTAACAAAGTATGTGTACTTTACAAACCTGCTTCTGACTTTGAAAAAAAAGATTGAACCCTGGAGTTGGATAAAAACTCATCATTCAATCATTGCTAACAGCTGTTCTGCCCTGTTGCAAAATACCATCCCTGCCCCTGAATAATTTTGAATACTGTATGTGTTCATCAACTTAAATTTTAATGAAACCTGTTTGCAGTGTGTGGCACCTCTCCACTGAGCACGAGGATAGTTGGAGGTGAAGACGCTCAAGAAGGAAGTTGGCCTTGGCAGGTCAGTTTGCAGGATCTTGGCAACCATGTTTGTGGTGGTTCTCTAATAAACAAAGAGTGGGTGATGTCGGCTGCCCACTGCTTCTTCAGGTGGGTCACCTGAACATGATATCATAGATATTTTGAAACTATTTGAACCATCTAACCTTTTGGCGTTGTCTCTGTAGCACAAATACCTTTGGATGGTCCGTTTCTCTTGGTCGTCAGAACCTGCAGGGCAACAACACAAAGGAAGTGTCCAGAACTGTTGACACAATCATTTTGCATCCAAACTTTGACACTTTTAGCTTTGACAATGACATCGCTCTGCTTAGACTTTCCTCACCGGTCACTTTCACAGACTACATCAGACCTGTGTGTCTGGCAGCCAGTAACAGTAACTTCATCAGTGGTACTGATAGCTGGGTCACTGGTTGGGGAACAGTTCAGGAGGGAGGTAAGTTAGTTAACTAGTAAAAGAATATAATGTTTCCTTTGACTACATCTAATAGACTTACCCTCTACCGTTTAGTGTTACTCCCCTTCCCTCAAACGCTACAAGAAGTGGAGGTTCCAATTGTGGGAAACAGACAGTGTACCTGCCTGAATGATGAAAGTTCTATTACAGACAACATGATCTGTGCTGGTTTACTTGAAGGAGGAAAAGATGCTTGTCAGGTAGGTAACTTATTTTTAATTTACCTCTTTGGCCTAAAATATTAATACAATTAATAATAATAATAATTCAAATATGATTTGACATACAATTTGTATTCACTCATTAGGGCGACTCAGGAGGTCCAATGATGAGCCAGCAGGATTCAATCTGGATCCAATCAGGAATTGTCAGTTTTGGTGTTGGCTGTGCTCGACCTAATCTGCCGGGAGTTTATGCCAGAGTGTCCAGCTACCAGTCCTGGATCAACTCACACATCAGTTCCGATAAGCCAGGCTTTGTCCAGTTCAACTCCAGTGGGCTGGATACTGACACCAACTTCACATGCTCTGGTCCGTCTCCTCCTGTTACTAGTATTATTCCTACGACAGGACCAGGGCCCAGCATCTCAAGTGCTGAATGTAAGTATCTCGATTATGAGTACACTAACTTAATTCTCTGCATGTACTGCAAATTCACAAGAATATAATATAAATTTCAACTGGCATGGCAATATTTATGTAGCATTTAAATCACATTTCCATCAAGTGTTACGGTTCAACTAAGCTCCCATGTGACTTTGAGGAGTACACCCTTATTTGGCTTTTGTTTCCACTACTCACTGATCATTAGACAACTGTCTACTATGACAGAGCGACTGATTTCAATTCAATAAAGAAATAACATGAAGAAGCAAAAACAATCCCAGCAATTTATTTTTTTTCAAAAAACAAACATGTATGTCGGCTAATTTACGTCTGTTGCGCGTTGGCAGTCATGGCAGCTCACATAGAAGATTTGTTTAAATGTCGTACGATAATAGTGTGTTAAGGTGTACAGGAATGTTGCAGTTTTCGCTCTCTTTGTGCCATCATTAAGTCGACGTTTGATAAAACATTTGGGTTCGATGATTTCAGTCACGTCAAGGCTCCAGATGTTCAAGCCTTTGAACTCTTCCTAATTGTCCAGGAAAGTCTTTCTTTGACTTCTCATTGATCACTTCCCTATAACCAGTCTTGTATAAATTTCTTGAAAGTGATACTTGAGTAAAAGCACAAAAATCTGACCAGATATTGACTTTGGCAGAAGTGAAAGCCATATTATAGAAAAGTATTTCAGTTAAAGACAATAAGTAACTGATACAAAATGAACTTAAGTATAAGAAGTGCATTTTCTTTTAACAAAGTTAACAATTAAAATGTTTACGTGTTATGTGGTTTTCTTATTTAAAAAACATAATACATTTTCAGGTACCGTACAAGAGCAGACGCTTTATCTTGCTAAACATTGAAATTAAACCTCTAATGTCCTGTAGGTCTCTCTGTCTCTCAACCTCTCTGTATGTCATCAAAACAAACTGAACTTGTTTTTAACAGAAACCTTAAGTGAAAATGCATTTTTTTTGGAATTGTGTCTATCATACAGTAACCAAATGTAAAACAAGCACTCATTAGTTTTGCTTTTATCATGCATTCTAACCCATAAATTAAGGCAAGTTTAACTGGAAAAAGGGTAGCTCTTTCCACCAAGTTTTTCTGAGTTATTCTTCTTTGAGCAACACTGCGACATGTTACATTTTAGCAGCAGACTTGCTCGCGGTGTTTGGGTGCGCCGCTCTGAGTTGAATATTGCATCAAATTACTTATGGTTTTGTGCTCCCGGTGTAAAATCAACTTATTTGCATTTAATATGACAAAATTATGGCATTACATCTCAAAATCAACTTTTGTTTTAGAGTTAAGAGGTATGAAGAGAATTCATGAAAACGTATCTCAGTAAAGGTAGTCATTTTTTTTTTAACATTTTGAAGAGTAAAAATCAAAAGTAGTCAAAATAAGTGTAAATGTTAAAAATTATACAGTAAGTAATTGTACATTTTCTACAGTAACAAAGTATGTGTACTTTACAAACCTGCTTCTGACTTTAAAAAAAAAAAGATTGAACCCTGGAGTTGGATAAAAACTATCATTCAATCATTGCTAACAGCTGTTCTGCCCTGTTGCAAAATACCATCCCTGCCCCTGAATAATTTTGAATACTGTATGTGTTCATCAACTTGGATTCTAATGAGACCTGTTTGCAGTGTGTGGCGCCTCTCCACTGAACACGAGGATAGTTGGAGGTGAAGACGCTCAAGAAGGAAGTTGGCCTTGGCAGGCCAGTTTGCAGGATTTTGGCAGCCATGTTTGTGGTGGTTCTTTAATAAACAAAGAGTGGGTGATGTCGGCTGCCCACTGCTTCTTCAGGTGTGTCACCTGAACATGATATCATATATAATTTTAAAACTACTTGAATCACTAAACATTGGTGTTGTCTCTGTAGCACAAATACCTTTGGATGGTCCGTTTCTCTTGGTCGTCAGAACCTGCAGGGCAACAACACAAATGAAGTGTCCAGAACTGTTGACACAATCATTTTGCATCCAAACTTTGACACTTTTAGCTTTGACAATGACATCGCTCTGCTTAGACTTTCCTCACCGGTCACTTTCACAGACTACATCAGACCTGTGTGTCTGGCAGCCAGTAGCAGTAACTTCATCAGTGGTACTGATAGCTGGGTCACTGGTTGGGGAACAGTTCAGGAGGGAGGTAAGGTAGTTAACTAGTAAAATAATATAATGTTTCCTTTGACTACATCTAATAGACTTTCCCTCTACTGTTTAGTGTTACTCCCCTTCCCTCAAACGCTACAAGAAGTGGAGGTTCCAATTGTGGGGAATAGACAGTGTAACTGCCTGAATGATGAAAGTTCTATTACAGACAACATGATCTGTGCTGGTTTACTTGAAGGAGGAAAAGATGCTTGTCAGGTAGGTAACTTATTTTTAATTTACCTTTTTGGCCTAAAATAATAATACAAATAATAATCATAATAATTCAAATATGATTTGACACACAATTTGTATTCACATCATAAGGGTGACTCAGGAGGTCCAATGATGAGCCAGCAGGATTCTATCTGGATCCAATCAGGAATTGTCAGTTTTGGTGTTGGCTGTGCTCGACCTAATCTGCCGGGAGTTTATGCCAGAGTGTCCAGCTACCAGTCCTGGATCAATTCACACATCAGTTCTGATAAGCCAGGCTTTGTCCAGTTCAACTCCAGTGGGCTGGATACTGACACCAACTTCACATGCTCTGGTCCTTCTCCTCCTGTTACTAGTATTATTCCTACGACAGGACCAGGGCCCAGCATCTCAAGTGCTGAACGTAAGTATCTCAATTACCACTGCACTGACTTAATCCTCTGCATTTACTGCAAATTCACAAGAAAATAACATGAATTTCAACTTGCATGACAATATTTACACAGCATTTAAACCACATTTCCATCAAGTGTTACAGTTCAACTTAGCCCCCATCATATGGCTTAGAGGAGTACACGCTTATTTGACTTTTGTTTCCACTGCTGGACATGAATGGTAATTTCATGGTAATAGATGGCACACAGTACTGGGAGATGTCTTCCTCAGATTCATAGCTATACACACTATGAATCACACATACTCTTCCCTTACATGAAGTGATAGCTATTGCTTGCAAAACCGAGGATTAATGTTCCGGTAGTTCGACAAATTTACTTTGCAGGGCCCGTTGAAATTGATGTTTGTGTGATAAGCTAACGGTGCGTTCAAGGTGAATACGAATGTCAAGATTTTACTGAAGGTCTCAAAGACGACCTAATTCAATAAGGAAATAAAATAAAAAATAAAAAACAATCCAACAGTTTTTTCCCAAAAAACAACATGCAAGTCGACTAATTTACACCTGTTGCCTATTGGCAGTCATTGCAGCTCACATAGAAGATTTGTTTAATACTCCTACTCTAACAGTCTGTTAAGGTGTACAGGAATTTTGCAATTTTCTCTCTCTTTGTGCCATCATTGAGTCGATGCTTGATAAACAGTTTTGGCTCGATGATTGCAGTCACGTCAAGGTTCCAGATGTTCAAGCCTTTAAATTCTTCATAATTGTCCAGGAAGATCTTTCTTAAACTTCTCATTGAGCGCTTTCCTGTAACCAGTCTTGTATAAAATACTTGAAAGCGATACTTGAGTAAATGTACGAGAATCTGACCAGAAAATGTCTTTGGCATAAGTTGAAGTCATATTTTAGAAAACTATTTCAGTAAAAGTCAATATGTACCTGATACAAAATGCTCTTCAGTATTACAAGTACATTTTTTTAAACAAAGTTAACAATTACAATGTTTACATTTTATGTGGCTTTTTTAAAAAAAAAAACACACATAATACATATTCAGGTACAGTAAAAGAGAAGAGGCTTTATCTTGTTAAACATTGAAATTTTACTTCTACTGTCATGTAGATCTCTCTCTTTCAACCTCTCTCTATGTCATAAGAACAAACTCAACTTGTTTTGAACAGAAACCTTAAGTGAAACTGCACTTTTTTTGGAATCGTGTCTATTATTTACTATCAATATGTAAGAAAGACACTCATTAGTTTTCCTTTTATTATGCATTCTGATCCATAAATAAAGGCAAGTGAAACTGGAAAAAGGGTAGCTCTTACCTCCAAGACTTTCAAAGTTATTCTTTGAGCAACACTGCGACATTTTACAGTTTAGCAGCAGACTTGCTAGTGTTACAGATCTCACAGGCTTGTGAGTTCAGTAGACAAAAGGTTGTGTTCAAAGTCTGGGTTGTGTTCATAGTCTAACCCCTGGAAAAACACAGGCAACGTTTAAGAAGAGTGAAGACATGAACAATCCTTGAATATTCCCGAGTTTCCTCAGTTTATTACACATTATATTTCCTATAATCCAAAATAACAATATAATTATTATTCTCTAAATTCAATATTACATTCTTAAAACATATCTTCTCCATAGCACAATAGCTATTATAATGATGTACACTACTGTGTATTCACATTTCTTTATAGTGTTGTTACAGAAACATCTTGAGTAATAAACTCTTTTTTTGTTGTTGTTTTACAAATGGGGAAGTACCATTTAGAAATTAAATGTCATTGGGAAGTATACTTGGAGTCAAACAAAATGTATCCACATCCCTCAGTTCATTATCTATTTACAAATATAAGAAACAACAATAATATATTTACACAGTAAATAATATGACCTTGAGTGAGATAGAGATAGAAGAGTATTTCTCTACAACACAGAACTAAGGCTGGGCGATATATCGATATACACGATATATCGCGGGTTTGTCTCTGTGCGATATAGAAAAAGACTCTATCGTGATATTCGAGTATAAGTTCTCACGCAGTTGCTTTTAGCTACGGGCATTACACTACAGGCTCTCCTCGCTCTTTCCTGTCTCTCCTTCTCACAGGCAGAAAGCGCACCTACTTACATATGTCACATACTGTCACGTCATACGTCACATACGTATACGCCCTCGCGGAGCAGAGAGGTAGCAGCATGGGTAACGTTAGCTGTGATGCTAGCAGAGCCGTGCGAGTGGTAATACGAGAGAAAGCAGGTGCGAATGAAGAAAGAAGTAATTCCCAAGAAAAACAGCAGGGGGTCCATTGTCTGACGGTGGTTTGGCTTCAAGTGGGAATATGTCGAGCAGATAACCGTAATAAATCATTACTGCTAATACTTAGCATCATTTGAAAAGTCACCTGCTAGAGAATGAAGAGTGATTACTACGCATGTCAACATCTCTGTTCGGTGCCGCACGCACACACCATCAAAATGCTGAGGCAAACATTTCCACATCAACACCGTATGAAAAAAATAGAATTTAATAACGTCCGTAGTAACCTACCGCATAGCGAAGGACGAACCCTATTTGATTTCCTATTACGCAGCTCATTTTTATTTGACACTTAAAATGTCTCTGACAATCTTACACTTTCTGTTTTGGAAATGACATGAACGGTTGTGCCATTGCTTAATAACTATTTAATAAATACAGTTTTGGTCAATTGACTTAATTGTGATTTCCTTCTCTGCATGAAAGTTTAATAGTAGCATATATTAATGCAGTATGAAGAAGAATGTTTTAATGTAGACACATAGAATCATCATAATGCTGTGATTAACTGTATCAAGTGTTCATTCAAGTCCAAGGCAAAATATCGAGATATATATCGTGCATCGCGATATGGCCTAAAAATATCGAGATATTAAAAAAAGGCCATATCGCCCAGCCCTACACAGAACTATATATACACACTGCAGTGCTCTTCGGTTGGCATAAAAAGGGTTAACTGCTCTCAACTGACCCACACGCATAGAAGAGCTAGCTAGATGCTAACACACTGTGGTATTAAAGTCTAAAGGCACCAAAACATCAATCTCTGTCGCTGAACCACTATATATTTGAATTGTAGGGTGTTTAATTATCAAAATGTTTACATTTGAGATATTTCATAACATTACTAACCTGGAAAGACACAGGCAATGTTTAAAAAGAGTGAAGACATGAACAATCCTCGAAGCTTCCCAAGTTTCCACTGAGGGGAGGGGGAGGAAATACCCACACCTATAAAGGGACCTACGGGCAACTACTTCACTACACATTAATTCCGCTCTTCATTTCTGTCTTTACATTAGCTTGGATGGAAAACGGCTATAACCTTTGTCAATCAAAAGTGATTGACAAAAAACATATATATCCCACTTTGTGAAGGCATCACACTAGCGGTTTCTGGGGGCGCCGCTCTGTGTTGAACATTGCATCACTTTACTTACGGTTTTGTGCTCCCGGTGTAAAATCAAATTGTTTGCATTTAATATGACAAAATGATGGCATAAGGTCTCAAAGTCAACTTTTGTTTTAGAGTAAATAGTTACAAAGATAATTCATGAAGATGTATCTCAGTAAAGGTAGTCATTTTTTTTCAAACATTTTGAAGCGGAAAAGCGAAAGTAGTCAAAATAAGTGTAAATGTTAAACAAATAAACAGTTAGTAATTCTACATTGAGTACAGTAACAAAGTATGTGTACTTTAAAAAACTGCCTCTGATTTAAAAAAACAACAACAATTGATTAAGGCCTGGAGTTGGGGAAAAAAACTCATCATTCAATCATTGCTGAAAGCTGTTCTGCCCAGTTGCAAAATACCATCCGTGCCCCTGAATAATTTTCAATACAGTATGTGTTCTTCAACTTGGACAATAATGAGACCTGTTTGCAGTGTGTGGCAGCTCTCCACTGAACACGAGGATAGTTGGAGGTGAAGACGCTCAAGAAGGAAGTTGGCCTTGGCAGGTCAGTTTGCAGGATCTTGGCAGCCATGTTTGTGGTGGTTCTCTAATAAACAAAGAGTGGGTGATGTCGGCTGCCCACTGTTTCTCCAGGTGTGTCACCTGAACATGATATCATATATAATTTTAAAACTACTTGAATCACTAAACATTGGTGTTGTCTCTGTAGCACAAATACCTTTGGATGGTCCGTTTCTCTTGGTCGTCAGAACCTGCAGGGCAACAACACAAATGAAGTGTCCAGAACTGTTGACACAATAATTTTGCATCCAAACTTTGACACTTTTAGCTTTGACAATGACATCGCTCTGCTTAGACTATCCTCACCGGTCACTTTCACAGACTACATCAGACCTGTGTGTCTGGCAGCCAGTAACAGTAACTTCATCAGTGGTACTGATAGCTGGGTCACTGGTTGGGGAACAGTTCAGGAGGGAGGTAAGTTAGTTAACTAGTAAAAGAATATAATGTTTCCTTTGACTACATCTAATAGACTTTCCCTGTACCGTTTAGTGTTACTCCCCTTCCCTCAAACGCTACAAGAAGTGGAGGTTCCAATTGTGGGAAACAGACAGTGTACCTGCCTGAATGATGAAAGTTCTATTACAGACAACATGATCTGTGCTGGTTTACTTGAAGGAGGGAAAGATGCTTGTCAGGTAGGTAACTTTTTTTTTAATTTACCTCTTTGACCTAAAATATTAATACAATTAATAATAATAATAATTCAAATATGATTTGACATACAATTTGTATTCACTCATTAGGGCGACTCAGGAGGTCCAATGATGAGCCAGCAGGATTCAATCTGGATCCAATCAGGAATTGTCAGTTTTGGTGTTGGCTGTGCTCGACCTAATCTGCCGGGAGTTTATGCCAGAGTGTCCAGCTACCAGTCCTGGATCAACTCACACATCAGTACTGATACACCAGGCTTTGTCCAGTTCAACTCCAGTGGGCTGGATACTGACACCAACTTCACATGCTCTGGTCCTTCTCCTCCTGTTACTAGTATTATTCCTACGACAGGACCAGGGCCCAGCATCTCAAGTGCTGAACGTAAGTATCTTAATTACCACTGCACTGACTTAATCCTCTGCATTTACTGCAAACTCACAAGAAAATAATATGAATTTCAACTGGCATGACAATGTTGACAGGCCACTAAAGCCACATGTCCAACTAGTCTTACGATTCATCTGAGCCCCCATGATATGGTTTGTATTAGTACACCCTTATTTGGCTTTTGTTTCTACTGCTGGATATTAAGAACTGCAGTAATTTCACGGGCATAGATGGCACTGAGTTCGGGGAGATGTCCCTCTCGGGATTATAGTGATACAGATCTGTTCCCCACACTTTTTTTTACATAATGTGAAGAATATCGCCTGTGAAACAGAGGATCATATTTCAGTTATTTAGACGAATTTACATTGCAGTCG
Source organism: Nerophis ophidion (assembly GCF_033978795.1). Classification (NCBI taxonomy): domain Eukaryota; kingdom Metazoa; phylum Chordata; class Actinopteri; order Syngnathiformes; family Syngnathidae; genus Nerophis; species Nerophis ophidion. The sequence goes on from NC_084618.1 coordinate 65,474,668, forward strand.
TGCGTTTGTATGCTCAGTCGATGGTGCGTTCATGTTGAATATGAATGTCAAATTTTCAAACGGTCTTAGAGAGGAACTGGCATCTGCTTCTGTGGTACCTGTAGTGGTTATTAGACCATTGTTTACTATCAAAACACGAGTAATTTCTTTTCAATAAGAAATAAAATGAAGAAACCAAAAAAAACAATCCAAGGTTGTTGTTTTTTTTTGTTTTTTTTTTTTCAAAAAGCAAACACATAAGTAGGATATCTTATACCAGCTGCCTATTGACAGTCTTTGCAGCACACGTATTAGATGTGTTTGTGTGTTAAGGTGTACAGGAATGACACAATTTTCTCTGTCTTTGTGTGCCATCATTGAGTCAATGTTTAGCAAACCATTTTGTCCCAACGATTGCAGTCAAGTGCGAGGCTACAGATGTTCTAGTCTTTGTAATTGTTTAAGAAGATCTTTCGTTGACTTTCCCAAGAATGCTTCCCTAAAACCAGTCTTGCATAAAGTACTTACAAGCAATACTTGAGTAAAAGTACAAGTATACAATTCGAAAATGACTTTGGTAGAAGTTGAAGTATTTTTTTGGGAAAAGTACTTCAGTAAAAGTCATTAAGCACCTGATTTGAAATACAATTAAATATTTCAAGTAAAATAGTTTTAAACATAGTGGGCAATTAGAATGGGGACATGTATTGTTGGTTTCTTGTAAAAACCCCAAACATATTATAATACATATTCAGGTACAGTACAAAAAAGAGGCTTCAACTTGCTAAATATTGAAATATAACTTGTACTGTAATTTAGATCTCTCTCTCTCTCAACCTGTCTGTATGTTATAAGAACAAACTCAACCTAAAGGGGAACGGCACTCTTATTGGAATTTTGTCTCTCAATTACAATCATTATGTGAGACAACCACATGTATGTTTTTCTTTTTTTTTTAATGCATTCTAACTTGTATGGAAATGTTAGCTTAAGTAAGATAATATTGAAGCAATTGGGATTTGCTCTATTCTGCCTACAAAGCCCTCTAAAACATCTTCAAAACCCCCCAGAAATGTTATATTTACACAATGCATGTAGTAACAGACATGCTATTAACAATATGTAATATGTTCAATATTTACCGTATTTTGGTCATTTCGCGCATTGATTTCTCTTCCCAGAGCAGCACACGTTTGACTTCTGACAACATATGTGTTCCTACTTACGGAATCAAACACAAGTGTTTGTTGTAATCATAGCAGACTTGGTAACAGACAATGAAAACGAAAATTTTTGGACAAATGAGGATTTAGAACCTTACTTTTGAAGCTAAATATACTGTTGCTTATAGAAGCGAGCAAGAAAGAAGAGTGAGAAGTTGGAGCTGTCGGAAGCCGGGAGAGTGAGGTGGAAGCGATTTTCACGCTATAAATATGAAACTTGAAGCCAAGCTATTTCGACATAAATGGAGTGCTAACCTAAAAATCAACAGGAAACATCCCTGGCCAGTTGGACCAGACAAACACCTGTCCATTGAGTGAATCACTTTAATATCGATCATATTACACGTAGCACGCCATGTGTGTTAGTACTACTACAGTACATATGCCGTCTGGCTAGCTCAATTCTGTAGGAACAAAAGATGAAATGTGGCCTAACACTTTACAAATACTGTAATATGATAGTTAATGTTTTTCAGTCAGTACAAATTGGTGTTCTATCGTTGTGCATTACAAACTCAAACTCACTTGCCGTAGTTCGCTTTAACAGCTAATACCGTAGCACGCCGATATGTTACTATGATAGAAAAAAAGTTATTCAGTGTTCGCTCTTACAATCACAATGTCGCTATAACTTGGTTATTATATGGATTCCGGAACACAAATGAAGTATTGTTTACGGTTTTTGAATGAATTTTTAAAGTGATTTAGAAGTAGGATTGATTGCTCCCATTAGCTACATTACTAGCCACCTAGAATGAGTCGATTTTTATGTTATAATGAAGAAAGAAAACATACATTTTGTCTTCTTGTCTCTTGTAATGATCGTGAACAATAGAGAAGATTCCAAAAAAAGTGTGGATACCCTTTTAAGGCTTTTCACAAACATTAGCTGGGTAAATTTTCCTGAAAATTGCACTTCGCTATACAAGCATCAACTTACATCAACATTTCTGAGAACTTAAGTGCAAGTTGTAACTTTTTAGTACAAATATTTTCAACTCTTCCTCTTTACCCCCCCCCAGTTATTGGTGTCACGCAGTTATTATTTTCTTTAAGTCTCAAAGTCCCTGAAGCGTTGTGTCTTCACCAGTGTGCGACCTGTTCTGGTGGTTACAGACGCAACACTGTCGCCAATGTCAATGGTTGTGCTTCTCTCAGGCAGTTTACGTAGGGGCTGACTCTGATTAGGGTCCTCAGTCTTACATAATGTCCATGGATTCACTGGGAGCCCTTTCTAGAGCACGAGCTGAGGTGTCTCCGGTGTCTCCTCAGAGTATTACCAAAAGACAACTGGACTTTGGGTCAAACTGCTTTTGAACTCTGCCTTTTCTCCAAGATGTGTGAGGTGCGAGTGGCTGTATTCTCACAGAGTCACTTGGTTTCATTGTTTCAAGGTCTCTTGCTGACCTGTTGTAGTTGGCCGGGAGACTTGAGTCTATTCCAGCTGCACCTGGGTGGAAAGCAGGGTTCACCCAGGACAAGTTGCTAGTTCATTGTAAAGTCAACATAGATAGACAAACGTTCACACTTACATTCACACACTAAGGACAAGTGTTTTTTTTTTTGTTTTTTTTATTAAATCAACACAAAAACACACAAAATACACTTTCCATCAGTGCATCAACCCCCCAAAGAAAACCCCTCCCTCCCCCATTCACACCCAGCCACACCCACTCACACAAAAAAGGGTTGTTTCGTTCTGCTACCAAAATGCTGGTTCCCACAACATATATAACACAGTCTGCAAGGGACATAGTCCCTGAAACACACATGATTGTGTGTGTCGCCGGTCCACTAACACTATCATTAATTACTATTTTTTATGTAATTGTTTTATATGATTTTACTTTCTTTTTTATCCAAAAAAAATGTCATTGTTTTCCTTTTTTTTAATCTCATTTTATTTTATTAAAAAAATAAATAAAAAATAACCTTATCTTCATCAGACCAGGTTGTTAATGGAATTAAACTTGTCTAAAAGGTTTTTAAAACCAGGTTCAGTCCAGACAATGTCAAAGTGGGCCTCAGCAACACACACCCTCATCCATGTACAACAACAAAAATTTGGGAAACAAGCTATAAAAAAATTACATTTTCATAAAAACCATTTGTGTATAGTCCATATTATGTCCAAGTCAGATTCAACACACACCTTCATTTTGTACACTCAAAAAAAGGGAACACAACAACAGATAGCATATATGTTGCTGTTGTTGCATATCTATAAACATTATTACATTTTCATAATAAGCCTTTAAGGATTTCCCATCTTTTTTCATGTTTTTTGGCATCATTATCGTTGTCAATCATGTATCTTTCTAAAGTTAAAAAATACTGAATAAATGTTTTAAAGAAAGTAATACTAAGTGAATATCTATTTTTGGCCTTAAAAATAAACCTTTTACCAAGTACTATAATTAAATTGACTAAGTCATGCTTGTCAATAAACTCTCCTAAAATAACAGAAACTATATCAAACTTCATAAACAAACCAATCCTTGAACACGTTTTTTCAACTTCCACCCAAAAGGAAGACACAATATGACAATACCAAAAAAAATGCAGGGTGGATTCAGATTCCTGACAGCAAAAGCGGCAATCATCTGACTCAGTCATATTCCATAGTTTTAACATTTTCCCCGTTGGTAAGAAGTTATAAATAATTTTAAGGACAAGTGTTTATATTCATTTCCAATCTAATAATTTACTTTTAAAAAGGAAAGTTGAATCTATATTGAAAGAATAAAGAATTTACAAAATATTATTTTGTAGAGGAAAAGCGAAAGTGGTCAAAATAAGTGTAAATGTTTGATAATTATACAGTTAGTAATTGTACATTAAGTAAAGGAACAACATATGTGTACTTTCCAAAACTGCCTCTGACTTAAAAAAAGGTATATATATATTGATTAAGGCCTGGTGTTGGAAAAAAAAACCTCATCATTCAATCATTGCTGACCGCTGTCCTGCCCAGTTGTAAAATACCATCCGTGCACCTGATTAATTTTGAATACAATATGTGTTCATCAACTTTTGCAGTGTGTGGCACGTCTCCACTGAACGCGAGGATAGTTGGAGGTGAAGACGCTCAAGAAGGAAGTTGGCCTTGGCAGGCCAGTTTGCAGGATTTTGGCAGCCATGTTTGTGGTGGTTCTCTTATAAACAGAGAGTGGGTGATCTCGGCTGCCCACTGCTTCTCCAGGTGGGTCACCTGAACATGATATCATATATATTTTGAAACTATTTGAACCATCTAACCTTTTGGCGTTGTCTCTGTAGCACGAATACCTTTGGATGGTCTGTTTCTCTTGGTCGTCAGAACCTACAGGGCAACAACACAAATGAAGTGTCCAGAACTGTTGACACAATCATTTTGCATCCAAACTTTGACACTTTTAGCTTTGACAATGACATCGCTCTGCTTAGACTTTCCTCACCAGTCACTTTCACAGACTATATCAGACCTGTGTGTCTGGCAGCCAGTAGCAGTAACTTCATCAGTGGTACTGATAGCTGGGTCACTGGTTGGGGAACAGTCCAGGAGGGAGGTATGGTACTTTACACATAGTGGATATACACAATTACTTTTACTGCAATTAAAATATTTTCCCTGTACTTTTTAGTGTTACTCCCCTTCCCTCAAACGCTACAAGAAGTGGAGGTTCCAGTTGTGGGGAACAAACAGTGTGACTGCCTGAATGGTGAAGGTTCTATTACAGACAACATGATCTGTGCTGGTTTACTTGAAGGAGGGAAAGATGCTTGTCAGGTATAAAACTTCTTCTCATGTACTTATTTGATTTAGAAAAAAAAAATTGACACACACAATTACTCTTCACACCTTTAGGGCGACTCAGGCGGTCCAATGGTGAACCAGCAAGACTCAATCTGGATCCAGTCAGGAATTGTCAGTTTTGGTGTTGGCTGTGCTAGGCCTAATTTGCCGGGAGTGTATGCCAGAGTGTCCACCTATCAGTCCTGGATCAACTCACACATCAGTTCTGATAAACCGGGCTTTGTCCAGTTTAACTCCAGTGGGCTGGATGCTGACATCAACTTCATTTGTCCTGGTCCCTCTACTCCTGTTACTAGTGTTACTACTGCTACTGCTACTGCTCCTAGTACTACTGCTACTGCTACTACTACTACTGCTACTGCTACTACTACTACTGCTACTACTACTACCTCTACTGCTACGAGTACTACTGCTCCTGCTACTACTCCTACTATTACTACTACAACTTCAGCAAGTCCCCAACCAGAAATTCCAAGTTTCACTGGTTAGTGGTTTTGTTCTGTATCAGATAATATCAGTTCTACTTTTTCTGAATCTTTGCTTTTTGAATTTATTTATTTTTTTACCTTTTTTCCCTATTTGCCTCCCCTATGTAGAGCAAGTGTGTGGCACAGCTCCATTAAACAATCGGGAAGAAGGCGACACTGGAGTTGTACCAGGGGGTACTTGGCCTTGGGCTGTTCGTCTCTACAAAAACAATGTTTTTACTTGTGCAGGAACTCTCATCAGTGCCAGGTTCATCCTCACTTCCGGACAATGTTTCTCAAAGTAAGTCCTGCATACTAGCCTTCTACCTTGTGTCCGAATTAGGGCTGCATCGATTAGGAATTTTGATAATCGAATCTGATTTGTTAGATTTTGCCAATAGTCCACTATCAGTCAAATCTATGGGGTTGTTGTTGTTTGTTTTAAACAGCGAAACAAACAAATTGTGATGATGGTAATGTATACTGACTGTTAAGTGTCAGTAACATTACTATCACATGATTTAGCGGAATCTCGCAGCCATAAAGTGATTCATTTAGATCAGTGGTTCTCAAGTGGGGGTACGCGTACCCCCATTAATTTGAGCAAGGAAGAAAGATTTGTGCTTGAGGATATTGATAGCGACGGACTAGAAAAAAAAAAAAACGTAATTGCATTGGGACAGATTCAGATGTTTTTAGACACATTTACTAGGATAATTCTGGGAAATCCCTCATCTTTCTATTGTGTTGCTAGTGTTTTAGTGAGTTTAACAGTACCTGATAGTCGGAGGTGTGTGTCCACGGGTGTCTTGACGCCAATGTCTCAGGGAAGTCGACGGCAAATTTATGGACGGGGCAAGCTCAGCTGATCTCCGGTAAGAAGCGACTTTTTACCACAATTTTCTCACCAAAACCTGCTGGTTGACATTCTGTCGGGATCCATGTTCACTTGACCGCTGTGATCCATAGTAAAGTTTCACCTCTGGGAATTTTAAACAAGGAATCACCATGTGTTTGTGTGGCTAAAGGCTAAAGCTTCCCAACTCCATCTTTCTACTTGGACTTCTCCAATATGAATTGAACAAATTGCAAAAGATTCAGCAACACAGATCTCCAAAATACTGTGTAATTATGCCGTTAAAGAAGACGACTTTTAGCTGTGTGGGTGTGCAGCGCTCATATTTCCTAACAGCCCATGACGTCACGCGTACACGTCATCATTACGCGACGTTTTCATGAAGAAACTCCCGGGAAATTTAAAATTGCAATTTAGTAAACTAAAAAGGCCGTATTGGCATGTGTTGCAATGTTAATATTTCATCATTGATATATAAACTCTCAGACTGCGTGGTGGGTAGTAGTGGGTTCCAGTAGGCCTTTAAGGTTTAATGGCTTTGATCCCTTTATGATGACATCTACTGAGGCAAAGTTCATTGTGTTCTCCATGGTGTTGAAACTGCACCGATTTTTTTTCTTAGATTTTTCAACTAACGAAGTATTTTGCCAAGAGAATTCTTTTGTAATGTGTACATTTTCAAAATGTGCTGGTTCTGTTTTTGGCCAAAGTAAGACAGAGAAAACAATTTTGAAGTTGTGTTTATTTTATTATTATGCCATGATTTTATCAGTGGCGCCCGGGTGAGAATATAATTTCCTCCATCCGACCCCTGAGCTAAAAGGAGTTTGACACCCCTGATCTAATCCGACTCCTCCAAATGGAATCGTCCAACCTTTGACTATTTGAGGAAAGCCCTAGTTTGGAGTATGTGTAAAGTTTAACTGATGAACATGTTTTATCCACTACAGCTCTAATTCTACTGCCAGCGACTGGATTGCATATTTGGGCCAGAAACCTGAAAATGGCATAGAGGAATTTGAAATGATGATGGCCATTGAACAAATTACAATTAGCGAAATGACAGGTTCCAACATTGCAGTGCTACAGCTAACAAATGCAGTCAGCGTCAGTGATTACCTACAGTCTGTGTGTTTGGACATCAACGATGCAACAACCTTTCCTTTGGGAAGTCGCTGCTGGGTTGTCGGCTGGGGACAGGAAACAAATGATCAAAGTAAGACCTTTTGTAATTTGATTGGGTCTGATATTGGTTAAAACATACTCAGTATAATCAGTATTTGGATTATTTACAGTCAATGCAAGCCCTGGTGAAAGTCTAAGAGACATTGAAACTATAATCACAAGTTGTGAGAGTGATAATCAGGACAACATTTGCACTCCAAGCTTCGACATTCAACAGGTACATTCATATTTCCCGTATTCAAATATGAATTATTTGGTTCTCTTGGGGCTCATGACAATTGTTTTATTTGCAGATGGATGAGGGTGGTCCACTTGTCTGCAAGTCAGACTCATCTTGGTTCCAGGCTGCCGTTGTTACAACAGGTCAAAGTCGATCCCTTCGTGCTGACATTCAGGTCTTTACCAGAACCAAGCGTTTCGAAGCATTCTTAAGGGAAACAGTTGGCGACCTGCCGTCTCCTGCAGCTTCCTCATCGGCAGTTATGCCAGGTTGCTGTGGGTCCTCGTTGCTTTGTTTCTTTGTGACTTTGACATTTAGCTACCTGATGATGTATCAATGAACAGCTAGAGAATATTCATTTCTGCCCCTACGCTGTTGCAGTTTCAATGAATACGTTTTTATGATGTGTAATGTTTATTGTTTAAATGTACGGCAGTGAAAATTAAATTAATTTCCCCAACGGGGACCAATAAATCTAAATCTAAAACACAATGCTATCAAGCGTTACAGTTTCAAACGCCAATCTTGCTTGCTTTTATCCAGATGACAATAGCTGCCTGAGGTAAGTACTACATATAGCTGCTTTATTATAACACTATTCTAAATGTAAATTGATCTGTGAACTTTAGCATTTTGGACTGATGAAACAGTGGATGAATATGATCCCTTTAGCCTACTCTTAATGACTCTAACTGCACTACTGTGAAAAATGAATAATAATTGTAGAAAACTCTTGAAAGTGTTACCACAAAATACAATAAAACAAGAGAACTGTACAGACTGTAAAGTGACTTATTACCCAGAAACTGTTTTGCTATTATGAACACTGCAATCGTTTTTGAGACTTTGAACTGTAAATGATTTAATTGGATTCTGCATCAATTATTACTCCAAGAAATGTGGTTTCTGTTACCCTTGCAATATCACCCATTCAATTTGAACCTTTGTTTGTGTCATTTTTCTGACAATACCAAAACAACTGTATTTTTGTTTTGCTTAAATGTAATGATAGTTTCAAAAAATATATATATATATATCCATTGAAAGGGCCAAGTATGTTCAAGACTCAAATAATTTGAGTTGGTAGGCTGTACTGTCTTTTTTCCTGTAAAAACAAGAGAAAACTAACAACTACAAGAGAGCACGGTCCCATGGCGGACATCTGTGGCGCGATTTTGGTATGAAACAAAAGGAAAACATTAAAGAGCACAAAGGACATACAGCCATTAAAGGATCACAAACTGCCACTTTAAAAGTACTGTTAGTACATACAATTACAAATGTTCCAATTTTAGTATGTGTTTTACACACACATACACAACACAACAAAACATGTAAATTAAAGCAAAAAATAATACAAGTTATGCACATATAATTGCAACATATAAGAGGAGGCGTACAATCTTTTGTCAGAGCATGGTGGAAGACTGTACAAAGAGTACAGCTCACACGTTTCTCCTCAATGAGCTAAATTGAATCCTGTTTTTGCTTAATTCCTTGCTTCTTGTCTGTTTAATAGATGTCATCAGTGTTTGAACCTGAAATTCAGTGACGTTCGACTTCAATTATAACCTCTCAAAATACCATCATTCATGTCACCACATGACCATTGCTGGAGAAATACTATAGAGAAACACATTTACTGGGCATTGAACCACAGCAACAGTGTACAAAAAGGAGCATCAAAGAGGCTAAACAGGACTATAAAAAAAAAATAGGACAACATTTTACAGACAATGATCCAAAGCGGGCTTGGCAGGGAATTAGACACATTAAGTACAGGAGCAGCACTTGCTCTCTACCCAACACAGATGCCTCTCTGTGCTGAGAATAGTGGCCCCTTAAGATTTTCGGGTGGTGCACAGAAATTTGGGACTCTCCCGGAAAAATCGGTAGGGTTGGCAAGTATGTCCAGTGTGAATCGGGAGAAATGGAGGAGCAAAACAGTAGTAAGAGTTGAGTTAACTAGACATAATGAGTGAACTCAACATTTTGCAAGTGAAAGTGTTCACTTGACCTAAAATCCTATTCTTTGTCAACATATTGCTAGTTGGATTTTTTTTACAGTGTCACTTTTTTCATTTCCCCGCCACACACACGGCTTTTTATCGTTATTTGCGCTTAATGGCAGGGTTGAAACTCAACTCCCGTGAGATTTTGCTGGTCTGGTGATTTGCATGCTCGATATGGCCCTCCCCCTCCCTGATGATCATTATCAACACCATGTCAATGCAATGAAGGGCATTTCAACATTGAAAAATCATCATCTGTACAACACTGATTCAACAGCAGTCTTTCAATCGTTGAAATTGTACCCGTAATTAAACATTGATTCAACATTAATTTGTCAACCTAAATCAAAAATAACCAATGTGACAAAAATACAACATTGAATCAATGTATTTTGCTACGCTAACGTTCTTCTAATGTTATGTGTTATCTGGGAAGTATCAGACGAGAACATTTTGTTTATTTTGATTATATTTTATGATTTTAATTTTGATTATTTTTATGATTATTAAAGGCCTATTGAAATGAGATTTTCTTATTTAAACAGGGATAGCAGGTCCATTCTATGTGTCATACTTGATCATTTCGCGATATTGCCATATTTTTGCTGAAAGGAGTTAGTAGAGAACAGACGATGTGCGCGTGACGTCACTGGTTGTAGAGCTCCTCACATCCTCACATTGTTTACAATCATAGCCACCAGCAGCTAGAGCGATTTGGACCGAGAAAGCGACAATTTTCCCATTAATTTGAGCGAGGATGAAAGATTCGTGGATGAGAATAGTAAGAGAGTGAAGGACTAGAAAAAAAAAGGCAAGGGCAGTGAGAGCGATTAAGATGTTATTAGACACATTTACTAGGATAATTCTGGAAAATCCCTTATCTGCTTATTGTGTTACTAGTGTTTTAGTGAGATAATATGGTACCTAAAAGTCGGAGGGGTGTTGCCACGGGTGTGGTGACCGCCAGTGTCTCCGGTGGGAGGAGGTAAGAGAGTCCGCAGCTGCAGGAGGACACAAGCTCCGCTCATGTCTACGGTAAGAGCCGACTTATTAGCACAATTTTCTCACCGAAACCTACCGGTTGACATGTGGTCGGGAACCATGTTCGCTTGACCGCTCTGTTCCATAATAAAGCTTCACCTTCGGGAATTTTAAACAAGGAAACACTGGCTGTGTTTGTGTTGCTAAAGGCAACCGCAATACACCGCTTCCCACCTCCATCTTTCTACTTTGACTTCTCCAATATTAATTAAACAAATTGCAAAAGATTCAGCAACACAAATGTCCAGAATACTGTGTAATTATGCGATTAAAGCGGACTACTTATAGATTGGATCAGGCTGGAAAAAAATGTCCGCTACAACCGGTGACGTCAAACGCACGCGTCATCATACCGCAACGTTTTCAACAGGACACTTGGTGGGAAATTCAAAATTGCAATTTAGTAAACTAAAAAGGCCGTATTGGCATGTGTTGCAATTTTTATATTTCATCATTGATACATAAACTATCAGACTGCGTGGTCGGTAGTAGTGGGTTTCAGTAGGCCTTTAAGTACGGATGCCTTTTTGTAATTTATTTGTAAAGCACTTTGAATTGCCTTGTGTACAAAGTCTGCTCTATAAAAAAAAACTTGCCTTGACAACTTCCATTCATCCATCCATTTTCTACTGCTTGTCCCTTTCGGGGTCCCGGGGGGTGATGGTGCCTACCTCAGCTGCATTCGGGCGGTAGGCGGGGTACACCCTGGACAGGTCGCCAGCTCATTGCAGACTTAACAACTTCCATCCATACATTTTCTACCGCTTGTCTCTCTTGGGGTTGCGGGGGGTGCTGGAGCCTTATCTCGGCTGCATTCGGGCGGTATGCGAGGTACACCCTGGACAGGTTGCCAGCTCATCGCAGCCTTGACAACTTGAATGTGTCAAATGTTTAGCTGCCTTGGCTTGAGGTGACTCATTGTTCTTTCTTTCTTTACTTCCTCACAAAACCAGTTGTTCCATTCAGCGTATTTGAACATAATCATTACTCATTTCTTGGAACCCTGCCTCTCTGGAGTACTGTCTGTAGAATTATGAGGGCAAAACTATTTTGGAAATTGCCTGTAACATAAAATGTGAAAAAAGTGAAGCATTGTAAATACTTTCCAAATGCACTTTAGCGTGACTCCAAGATGCAAACACGGTAGATGGTGTGCAAGTAAAATTATGTTTTGCTATGTGGAGATGCACCTTAGTTAATGCACTCGCGGCTTTTGGCTGGCTTTTCGTTTGATAACAAACTTGGACCACTAAGTCATTAAATAAAAGAATCAACAAACCTCCTGTGTTGATTATTTCAAATGTGCCAAAAAAAAATGCTTGTGAATTGCTAATTATAGTGCCTGTTACTTCTGCCATCTGTCCACATCACTTTGTTGAAGAATGAACTTCCTCGTAACTGGAATCGCAGTCTGTGTGAAAACATCAACGTCAAACGTCATTGGCTCCTTCCTCACAGAGCCACTCAGGCACCTAGGAACAATGGCTCCACCACAACCAGCCCCTAGTTGTTTATGACCATGGAAGACAAAACAATTAATGTATTATCATCCTGGAGCCATACAAAATAAATAATTAAAGAAACTCAAACAAAACCCCCTGATTTTAAAGGGGAACATTATCACAATTTCAAAAGGGTTAAAAACAATAAAAATCAGTTCCCAGTGGTTTGTTGTATTTTTTGAAGTTTTTTTCAAAATTTTACCGGTCCCGGAATATCCCTAAATAAAGCTTTAAAGTGCCTTATTTTCGCTATCTTCGAAACCACTATCCATTTCCCTGTGACGTCATACAGGGCTGCCAATACAAACAACATAGCGGTTACCACAGCAAGATATAGTGACATTAGCTCGGTTTCAGACTCGGATTTCGGCGGCTTAAGCGATTCAACAGATTACGCATGTATTGAAACAGATGGTCGGTGTATGGAGGCAGATAGTGAAAACGAAATTGAAGAAGAAATTGAAGCTATTGAGTGAATAGCTATTGACGCTATTCGGCCATAGTGTGGGTGTACCTAATGAAGTGGCCCATAGCATGGCTACCTCATTAGCATCGCTGTTAAAATGTGCAGACCAAACGATCAGGACTTTCACATCTTGTCACACTGGAGCAACTTAAATCCGTCAATTGGTAAGTGTTTGTTTCGCATTAAATGTGGGTATATAGTTTCAAATGTACATACAGCTAGCGTAAATAGCATGTTAGCATCGATTAGCGTAGCATGTTAGCATCGATTAGCTGGCAGTCATGCCATGACTGATTAGCACATAAGTCAACAACATCAACAAAACTCACCTTTGTGATTCCGTTGACTTAATCGTTGCAAATGCATCTGCAGGTTATCCATACATCTCTGTGCCATGTCTGTCTTAGCATTGCCGGTGAAATGTGCAGACACTCAATGTGCAGAAATTCAATGGGGGTCTGGCGGCAGATTTCTTGCCAGTGGTGCAACTTGAATCCCTCCCTGTTAGTGTTATTACACCCTCCGATAACACACCGACGAGGCATGATGTCTCCAAGGTTCCAAAAAATAGTCGAAAAAACGGAAAATAACAGAGCTGAGACCCGGTGTTTGTAATGTGAAAATGAATATAGCGGGTGTGTTACCTCGGTGACGTCACGTTCTGACGTCATCGCTAAAAGACCCATAAACAGAAAGGCGTTTAAGTTGCCAAAATTCACCCATTTAGAGTTCGGAAATCGGTTAAAAAAATACATGGTCTTTTTTCTGCAACATCAAGGTATATATTGACGCCTGCATAGGTTTGGTGATAATGTTCCCCTTTAACACTAGTCATCAGGCATGAGGCAAACTTATATTACCATATCAATAACATATTACACATGATTATCCATTAAAATACACAGTTTTGTTACAGGTCTTTCAATGACACTGTTTTTTTGTCCGTAAACGAACTGACTGCACCACACCAGTTGTATCAGGGAACACTTACAGTATATTTCCAATTAACCAAGTGTTCAAGGGAGCAGTGCAATCCACATTCAAAATGTCTCCTTTTCTCAGATTGTGTTTGGTCTCAATCCAATTGTTTTTTTCTATAGTGTGGCAAGATATTCTTTTGACCACCTTTTCAAAAACAAGTCGGCGATGTATTGTGCTTGTTTCCACCTTCTTCTGTCATATTGGTCTTTGTGGTCAAACGGCCCAGAAGGAAAAACAGGTTCCCTTTTCAATGTGAGCAAATGGTTTGGTGTTAAATGTTCCAAGTCATCTGCATCCTGTGAGGCTTTGGTAATTGGCTGATAATTTAATATTGCTTCTGCTTCACACAAGACAGTGACCAAGACTTCATCAGTTAAGGTTTGTTGGTGCAGAATTGATGTAAGCACTTTCCTGATTAGTTTGATCATGCGTTCCCAAGCACCACCATGATGGGGAGTGGAAGGCGGGTTAAAACTCCATCTCATGTTGTCATGCATTAAAGCCTTTTCTATATGCCATTGTTTAACTCAGCGATTGCTCGTGTCAGGTCCTTTTCAGCTTCTGTGAAGTGTGTGCCGTTATCTGAACGGAAATGAGATACTGGTCCTCATCTACACATGAATCTACGTATGGCACTAATGCACGGGTCTGTATCCAATGAGTGGGCCATGTCCAAGTGGATGGTTCTACTTGCCTTACATGTGAAAACCACTCCATAACGTTTCACATTGGAAGGTCCTTGTTTCACCTCAAAGTGACCAAATGTGGGATTGTATAGCTTGGTTGGTAGAGTGGCAGTGCCAGCAACTTGAGGGTTCCAGGTTCGATCCCCGCTTCCGCCATCCTAGTCTCTACCGTTGTGTCCTTAGGCAAGATACTATACCCACCTGCTCCCAGTGCCACCCACACTGATTTAAATGTAATTTAGATATTGGGTTTCACTATGTAAAAATGCTTTGAGTCATTAGAACAGCGCTACTGTATATAAATATATTTCACTTCACTTCAAAATAGTCTACGCCACCGTTGGCGTAGACTATTTTGAACATCAGACTATAAGTCTGATGTTATTCTCTCATTAGGAAGGTCTGCCATTTTCTGGTCACACAACTTGGATCTATGACGTTTGCAAAAGACACAACTTGATAACACTCTCCTTGCAGCTGCATTTGCATAGGTAATCCAAAATCTTTCTCTGAGCTTGGAGAGGACATCATTTCTCCCACTATGTCCTGTTTTCTCACAGATGTGTCTGAGAATCAACGTGGATACATGTTGATCTTTTGATATGATTTTTGGGGGTTTGCTCTGCTCTGGCATTGTTGTCCTGGACAGTCTTCCAACCACTCAACACTCCATCTTTTCCTCTTCACAGGAATCCCAGTCATCAGTGTGCAGATTTCACAGGGAAGCTTTTCCTTCTGACAAAACTTGACCATAGCATCCTATGTCTTCAACAGTTCTTCAGCTGAAAAACTTTGTTTCATCGAGTTTCTGGCTTCCATCATCTCTTGATTAATGTAGTGGGTGTCTGCGCAGGAAAGCAATAAGAGACATTTTCTTCTGTGGCTGAGTTCCAATAGAGCCGTACGCAGAGGTGGGTAGAGTAGCCAGAAATTGTACTCAAGTAAGAGTACTGTTACTTTAAAGATTTGATACTCAAGTAAATGTCAGAAGTAGTCACCCAAATATTTACTTGAGTAAAAGTAAAAAGTATGTTGGGAAAAAACTACTCAAGTAATGAGTAACTGATGAGTAACCTGTTTGTTTAATGATTACGGCAACAAATAATGCACAAAAACATAAAAATAGCAATGAGCAAATTCACAGCCAGGAATATCTCTTAAGCAACTAAAACAATATTATATATTAAATAATAATACATTAAAATAAAATAAAAATTAAGGCAAATTGAGCCACAGTAACTTAACAGCACCATAGGCTCAGTAGGCATTCATTGATTTGATTGATTGATTGAAACTTTTATTAGTAGATTGCACAGTACAGTACATATGCCGTACAATTGACCACTAAATGGTAACACCCCACAAAGTTTTTCAACGTTTATCAATTATTTAATAAATGACCAAGTCGAGGTGATCTACCTTATATATACATATACATACACACATATCGTATATATATACATATCTTTATATATACAGTATATAATTTATATTTATTTATTTTGCCGTCTTTGTTGACATGTTAGAGGTGTTTTAATAAATATACATGCATGTTTAACATATAGATTCCTATCTGTAATGAAGACAAAAATATAAGTTGGTGTATTACCTGACAGTAGTGCTGATAACGTCCCGGTTTTCAAATGGAGGAGAAAAAAAGTTCCTCCTTCCTGTCTAATACATCATGAAAGTCGTTGGTTTTTGGCATCTTATTTGTCCAGCTTCCATATTTGTTTTTATACACTTTACAAGAAATACATTGGCGGCAAACTCCGTAGCTTGCTAGCTTGTTTGCTCTGGCTTTCGGAGACTCTTATTTTGTTAGCGCAGGCGCGATGGAGCGGCGCTTTTATTGTGAAGACAGGAACTGTGCGATCAGTCTTTAGGCTTTTGACGGGAAGTACGGTTGAAATAAAAAGTGTCTTTTTTCGTTTACACTTTTGATTGATTGATTGATGGATTGAAACTTCTATTAGTAGATTGCACAGTACAGTACATATTCCGTACAGTTGACCACTAAACGGTAACACCCCGATACGTTTTTCAACATGTCGGGTTCTACAAGTGACGGTCACGTGACCACCTGGCTCTGTTTGATTGGTCCAACCTCACCAGTGACTGCATGTGATTGGTGAAACGCAGGCATGCGTAGTTCCTACTTTGAATGCGTGTCTGACAAAATCAAAACAAACAAAACATGCATTAACAGATCGATTAAAAAAAAGTAGCGAGTAGCGACCTGATTGTAGATAAATGGAGCGGAGTAAAAGTAGCGGTTCTTCTCTATAAATATACTCAAGTAAAAGTAAAAGTACGTTGCATAAAAACTACTCTTAGAAGTACAATTTATCCCAAAAGTTACTCAAGTAGATGTAACGGAGTAAATGTAGCGCGTTACTACCCACCTCTGGCCGTACGTACCTTTAATATCCACGCAACTGCAGTTTTTAGTCTCTTCCAAATCAGAGTTGTAAGATATGAGCTGGCAAGTTGCGTTGCTACTTTTTACACTTACTGCATTTATCGAGAGCTGACCTTTGACCTCTGGGTCTCCTTAGTCTACAACTGACTGCACTTTGCATGGTACCCGTGTTTCCTCTTCTTTCCACAAAAACTCTTGACCCGATAACCATGTTTTGTTGTGTAGAAGCTTTTGGACCATTAATCTTCTTGATGACCTGTCTGCAGGATTCTTAGTGGTTTGTATGTTATGCCATTGGGCTGGATCTGATGCTTCTGATCACTGATATCATTTTTCGCCACAAATTTTCTGAATCCCTTGGTTTTGTTGTTTATGTATTTCAGGACTGTGCTGCTGTCCGTCCAGAATCATGACATTTCCAATTGAAGCTGTAACTCAGATTTAATCATCTTGTCTACACGGACAGCCAAAACAGCAGCAGTAAGCTCAAGTCTAGGGATGGTTATGGGTTTGAGTAGTGTTACTCTAGCCTTTCACAGAATGAATGATACATGTATGCCATTTGATTCACTCTGTAATCTCAGGTAGGTACCCTGATTCGCTGGCGTCAGCAAAGTGGTGTAACCGGGCATGAACTGGTGGGCCAAAGTCATTAGTTCTAAGCACCTGCTCACTTGAAATCTTGAAAGCACTTTCAAATCAATTAACATGCTGACCCACTGTTGGTTGAGTATTTTAGGAATTTCCTCATTCAAGACACAATTTCTGAGGCAAAACTCCTGTAAAATGTGTTTGGCTGGAAGAGTAACTGCTGCCAGATACCCTAAGTGATCGTAAACAAAGCTCACAACTGATAAAATCCCTCGTTGTGTATGTGCACGTTCTTTGCCATCCATGCGGAAGTTTCAGATCTCTGTCCAAGTTGAGCTCACTCATATTTTTAGAGTGATCTTTTTCAGAAATAGCTTGCAGCTTCTGTTGTTGCTGATACTTTGGGTTGGATGAAATCCTCCTTTATTACACAGGTCCGTGAGGTCATGATCAGTCCTGATGGCTTTTTCCACTGACTTCAAGCTTTTTAAGCAGTCATCCACGTAAAGGTTTTTGTGAACCGTGGAAATCACCTATAAAGCAAAACAGCATTTGTTTGGTAAATACACTTCATTGGTGTTGAATGGCAGCTTTAAATAGATTGCTCCATGAGATTAATGAATCTTGCCTCCTCTCTTGACATTTCCACTTTGTCCTCTCTATCCTTTTCATTGAAGTCATGCTCATACTGCTTCTTCAGTAGCAACTCCAATGACTCCACAGACTTTGTGTTCACGGAAACAGAATCATTGTTACCTTCACAGAGTTTATCAGTGCCATTACCAACCCACCACAGTAGGGCTTTGATGGGAAAAGGTTAATCTCCTTGACTATTAACAACCTCCCACGGTTCCAACAGTTGAGAAGCGTTAGTTCCAATTAACATCTCTACCTCAGCAGGAATCTCTGGGATGTCAATGTGATCAAGGTAAGACCACTTCCTGAGAAAGTATGTTTAGATTTTATTTGTTTCATTCACTGGCATTGTTTTTTGAGTGTAAGCATCAGGAAGACTATAATACCTTCTCCATTAAGATTTAACACTTCCAGGCCACTTACAATATAGGGAGACACAGACGTTTTGGGCACCATTTTTAAAAGGCATATTCTTGATCTCTTTCCATTAAGGTTCAGCTTCCTCGTGAGACCTTCAGTACACAATGCAGATGTTGATCCATTGTCCAGAAATGCATAGGTTTTAATGATTGTATTGCCTTCTCCTGCTTTTACCTGAACTGGTAGGATTAATTGAAAGCAAACAACATCATTAATGCATGGTCTGCGATGTTGATTCTCACGAATGTCATATGCAACAATTCTGAA
Source organism: Nerophis ophidion (assembly GCF_033978795.1). Taxonomy (NCBI): domain Eukaryota; kingdom Metazoa; phylum Chordata; class Actinopteri; order Syngnathiformes; family Syngnathidae; genus Nerophis; species Nerophis ophidion. The sequence goes on from NC_084618.1 coordinate 65,493,418, forward strand.
TCGTTCTCTTAATTTAATACACATTTTTGACAGAATGAGCTTGAGATTGCCAGACATGTCCAGCTCTCTCGCGTTGTTGCAACCGTAGAGAAACAAGGCATAATCCTGGAGGGAAGAAACATTTTCTGCCTTAACATGAACCTCTGTGTCATCTCCAAAATGTTTATTCAGAAGAGCTTTAGCTTTCTCAAATCCTCTATCTGCAGTAAGCAACTTTGGACAAGATCTCTATTGCGCCCCCTGGTATACCTTTCCAGATAGTACAGGCAATCTCCTTTTAATACATTTTTATCCTCCATACAATGTTTGAATGCATGCATAAAAAGATTGAACTTCAAAGGATCACCATCTAAAACGAGTATTTCTCTCAATGGAAGTTGTATTGCATTTTGGTGTTTTATTAGTAGTTCAGATATTTCATTTTGTCTTTGCGGAATCTGAAAAGTAGAATTATTGTTTGTTGCATGTGCTTGTGCATGTATGACGGTTTCATTCCTCTGTTCCCTTGTAACAGGTATAGTTTCAATTTGTGCTGGTGTGTTGATGCCATTAAGTTGTGCATCTGAACTAACGTATTATTTTCGGGTCTCCCCATGTCTAGCATTAAAAGATTACAGTTGGTACAAAATGCGGCTGCTAGACTTTTGACAAGAACAAGAAAGTTTGATCACATTACGCCTGTACTGGCTCACCTGCACTGGCTTCCTGTGCACTTAAGATGTGACTTTAAGGTTTTACTACTTACGTATAAAATACTACACGGTCTAGCTCCATCCTATCTTGCCGATTGTATTGTACCGTATGTCCCGGCAAGAAATCTGCGTTCAAAAGACTCCGGCTTATTAGTGATTCCTAGAGCTCAAAAAAAGTCTGCGGGCTATAGAGCGTTTTCCGTTCGGGCTCCAGTACTCTGGAATGCCCTCCCGGTAACAGTTCGAGATGCTACCTCAGTAGAAGCATTTAAGTCTCATCTTAAAACTCATCTGTATACTGTAGCCTTTAAATAGACCTCCTTTTTAGACCAGTTGATCTGCCGCTTCTTTTCTTTCTCCTATGTCCCCCCCTCCCTTGTGGAGGGGGTCCGGTCCGATGACCATGGATGAAGTACTGACTGTCCAGAGTCGAGACCCAGGATGGACCGCTCCTCGGGGCCAATGATGGACCGCTCGCCTGTATCGGTTGGGGACATCTCTACGCTGCTGATCCGCTTGAGATGGTTTCCTGTGGACGGGACTCTCGCTGCTGTCTTGGAGCCACTATGGATTGAACTTTCACAGTATCATGTTAGACCCGCTCGACATCCATTGCTTTCGGTCCCCTAGAAGGGGGGGGGGGGGGGGGGGGGGGGGTTGCCCACATCTGAGGTCCTCTCCAAGGTTTCTCATAGTCAGCATTGTCACTGGCGTCCCACTGGATGTGAATTCTCCCTGCCCACTGGGTGTGAGTTTTCCTTGCCCTTTTGTGGGTTCTTCCGAGGATGTTGTAGTCGTAATGATTTGTGCAGTCCTTTGAGACATTTGTGATTTGGGGCTATATAAATAAACATTGATTGAACTCTCTCTCCTTATAGCAGGTAAGTGTTCAGGTTCCACAGGTATGAAGGACGCTTGCCTTTCACCAGGGAGTTGAATCTTTTATTTTGCTTTTTCCATCTCGCTCTGAATAAGCTCGTAACACTGATATTTCGGCATCTGAGGCTTCGATCTTTGTTTTAAGTTTAATTTTCTCCTTCCTTTAGCGCAATGACACTGCCTCCTTTTCTATCGCATGTATCCTTTCCATCGCTGAGATACGCGCCAGGAGCGCGGCTCTTTTGGCTTCCGCTTTGGCTTGTACAACACTAATGGATGCAGTACGTGTTTTACTTGAATTTGAACAGCTACTTTTAGATGAGGTATTTGTTCCATCATTTGAAACACTATCCTGACGGTTCATTCATCACCAGGATTTTCAACCATTTTGTCTGTTACACATGCTTGGTGTTTTGCAACACTCTGAGAAAATTCATTCACACTCAAAAGTTTTGCTTTAAACCAGATATCATGTTTTTCTTTTTCTTCCACAGGCAACAACTCAAGCAGTTTGTAATGCACATGTTTTGCATCATTAATCAACACCTGACATTAACCAATGAAATGTTGGTTGATGTCGTCTTCACTCATCAACATTTGTATTTTATCCTTTAAGTTGGCAGCCTTACTAAGCTTAGACTTCCTCCATGTCTCCAAGTCTGACACTTTGGTCAGCTGAGCCTTCATTGTAAACTTTACTGTTCGTTTAACTCCACCAGTTCCATAATCAATAGGTACACCATTTAAATTGCCACCTTGTGCGGCTGCTTCACACAACTCAACTTCATCGCCTTCATTTTCATCCATTTTAATTCATTTTATATCACACAAACCCCAAATATTTTTCAAAAACACCATTAGTGTTAGAGTTGGGTCGCATGTTTCAGCGTGGGTCGTTCCCCCAGGATGCAGACGAAAACTCTGGAGGTAATATGCAGGTAGGACAATGATTTAATTTCCCAAAAAATCAGACTGGATCGAAAAATAAACAAGACAAGCATGCCTATAGCACGGGAAGCTAACTGAATAGCTAACAAGAAAGCATAGCATGTAAATCACAAAACAAATGGTAAAGCTTAGCTCAGGAATGAAGAATACTTGGATGCAACGTGTTGCATGGAAGCAAACAAGGAAACCAGACATGGTGAGAGTGGTGAACAGCGGAAATAAGTAGCTCCCTGATTAGTGCCCAGGAGCAGGTGGGTGTCTGGGACACTAATCAGAGGCAGGTGAAAACAATCTGCAGTCGCAGCCACTAAAACACAAACCCAGGGGTGCTCAAAACAGGAATTGAGGGAATCGAAAACTATACAAAGCGGCAGCGGATCATGACAAAGAGTTTTGCAACATAAAAAGTTGACTTTAACTATCTTGTTTTAACACCAAAACGTTGGGATTGAAATGCTCAGTTTAGTTTTTTTTTTTTTTTTTTACTTGTGTGCACAATTTTTTTTTTATTGGCCATGCATTGCTTATGGAGTTTACTCCATTTACCCTCATTAAGGGCGATAGGGGAAATCCTTCTTTGTGCTTTTTGAGTTGAACTATGGAGACGCACCTTACTTAATGCACTTGTGGCTTTCGGCTGGCCTTTCTTTTGATAACAAACTCGGACCATAAAGTCGTTAAATAAAAGAATAAACCAACATCCTTTGTGACACGAAAGTCTGTTATAATTACTTCTCAAAAACTCACTCTGCCGTTGGCCTTCGGTCAAAAACAATAAATCTCTGGTGCGCCACACATGAATGCAATCAGTGCGCATTATTGGCTTCTTTCCCACAGTGCCACTCAGACATCTGGGGACAATGGCTCCACCAGTATGCATACTTCAAATGTGACAATTAAATGCCTATAAAGTGCTTATTATAATACCTGTTACTTCTGCCATCAGTCCACATGACTTTGTTGAATCTCAGTCTGTGTGAAAGCTTAGTGGCAGCTTCAAAAAGTCCCTTGGCATCGTGTACACCGACCAGCCCTTCTTTTCCCACGGTGCAGCCCAAAATGTTTGTCTTTTTACCTGTTATCAGCTTCTCCGGCCCCAGTTTTCTTATTATTACTAATAAGAGCTGAACTCTGGACAGGTTTGCCTTCTGCTTCCCTCCCGTCTGTCAACATGCAAAATGTTTCTGAGTACATCCATCCATCCATCCATTTCTACCGCTTATTCCTTTTGGGGTCACGGGGGGCGCTGGTGCCTATCTCTGCTACAATCAGGCGGAAGGCGGGGTACACCCTGGACAGGTCGCCACCTCATCGCAGGGCTTCTGAGAACATATTTGACTAATATGTCTTTGCTGACAGCATTTGCTTAAATATCTCTGTGACAGTCTCTCAAAGAACAAACGCTTCTGACTGATTAGCTTGCAAGAATCTAAAAACATGCCCTTCTTTTTTGGAAAAAAACACATTGCTTTTCCTTCGTGTAGCCAGAATTTGTTCTTGTTATAGGCTCAGATGGCCTTTGGATAGTTCAAATGTGACAATTAAATGCCTATAAAGTGCTAATTATAATACCTGTTACTTCAGCCATCCGTCCACATCACTTTGTTGAATCTCATCCTGTGTGAAATCATAGTGGCAGATTCAAAAAGTCCCCTGGCAACGTGTTCACCGACCATCCCTTCTTTTCCAAGGTGCGGCCCAAAATGTTTGTCTTTTTACCTGTTAGAAGCTTCTCCGGCCCCAGTACAACCAAAACGTTCATTACTAATAAGAGCTGAACTCTGGTCAGGTTTGCCTTCTGCCTCCCTACCGTCCGTCAACATGCAAAATGTTTCTGAGAACATCCATCCATCCATTTCTACCGCTTATTCCTTTTGGGGTCGCGGAGGGCGCTGGTGCCTATTTCCGTTACAATCGGGCGGAAGGCGGTTTACACCCTGGACAAGTCGCCACCTCATCGCAGGGCTTCTGAGAACATATTTGACTAATATGTCTTAGTTGTCAGCATTTGCTTAAATATCTCTGTGACAGTCTTTCAAAGAACAAACGCTTCTGACTGATTAGCTTGCAAGAATCTAAAAACATGCCCTTGTTTTTGAGAGAAAACACATTGCTTTTCCTTCGTGTAGCCAGAATTTGTTCTTGCTATAGGCTCAGATGGCCTTTGGATAGCTGCGAAATTTGTGGAAAAGATGCTGTTCTTCTTTCTAAGTCTTGGAGCATTTTCTTTGCTAACATTTAGCTCACCTCTTTGTATTGACAAAGCAGTTTTTTTTTTTTTTATAAAGAACATTACCGATATACGTCAAAATGCCAAATATCGGCCGATAATCGGTCAATCTTTAGCGGGAAGCAATTCTAGCCTGCGCGAAACCATTGAAAAGGTGTACCCCATGGTTTACAGAAGAAACTAAACTCATTGTACAAAAGACGGTCTCTGAAACGCTTGTTTTCTTTATGTGTCATTGAGTTGCCTGAGTGTAGTTCACTTTTACGGCACTGAAGGGGGCATTGAAGGCATCATTACATCAGCAAGCTCTGAAAGTTAAGGTGAACTTCGATGTCAATTGTTTAATTGGCTGTGTGCGTCAATACAAAGTGTGTTACTTTATAAACACTTTAATATCACCTGTTGTGTGCTTAAAACGATATTGCAACTCATTTAGTCAGTTTTATTGTAGTCTAATGGCTGTTTGGCATCAGGTTCACAAGCTAACTTCTAGCTAAATATCATACCCTGATTGGGGCCTTTTTGTAGCATTGGACATGTTTGTTAGCCCCAATTGACAATTTGTTTTAAATATCTTGTCTTTGTAGTGCATTCAATTGAGTATGGGTTGAAAAGGATTTGCAAATCATTGTATTCCGTTTATATTTACATCTAACACAATTCCCCAACTCATATGGAAAAGGGGTTTGTACATTAGCAGATAGGTTCGCAAAACAAGCAACCACTAAAACAGAAATAAACAGAGAGATTAAGCACAGTAAAGAAGAAGTGAAGAGTATAATTAAGATAGAACACAATAAATAGTGGCAGTCGTAATTGGAATAAGGAAATAAAAGATAGTGAGTATTACAAAGTCCAGAGGAGAGGAGGTAGAAATAGGAAGGAAGAAGACATTATTACTAGAATGAGATTAGGACATACATATCTAAATCCGCTTGGGATGGTTTCCTGCTGGCTCCACTGTGGACGGGAGTCCCTCTGCTGTGTTGGATCCACTTTGGACTGGACTCTCACGGTTGTGTTGGATCCACTACGCATTGAACTTTCACAGTATCATGTTAGACCTGCTCGACATCCATTGCTTTCGGTTCCCCTAGACGGGGGAAGGGAGGGGGGGGGAGTTGCCCACATATGCGGTCCTCTCCAAGGTTTCTCATAGTCATCATTGTCACCGACGTCCCACTGGGTGTGAGTTTTCCTTGCCCTTATGTGGGTTCTACCGAGGATGTCGTTATGGTTTGTGTTGTGGTTTGTGCAGCCCTTTGAGATACTAGTGATTTAGGGCTATATAAATAATCATTGATTGATTGATTGATTGATAAATAGTTCATTGAAATTCATAGGGAAGAATAATATTACAGGGCTGTGTGTGACTGTTCCCATCAGATGTAGGACACGTTTTAATACATTGGAGGAAATACAATAGAGAAAGGGAAATACTGGAAAGTAAGTTAGCAAAAAGCTTTGGGTCATGACCGAAAGGATAAGATCACGGGTACAAGCGGCCGAAATGAGTTTCCTCCGCCGTGTGGCGGGGCTCTCCCTTAGAGATAGGGTGAGAAGCTCTGCCATCCGGAAGGGACTCAAAGTAAAGCCGCTGCTCCTCCACATCGAGAGGAGCCAGATGAGGTGGTTCGGGCATCTGGTCAGGATGCCACCCGAACGCCTCCCTAGGGATGTGTTTAGGGCACGTCCAACCGGTAGGAGGCCACGGGGAAGACCCAGGACACGTTGGGAAGACTATGTCTCCCGGCTGGCCTGGGAACGCCTCGGGATCCCCCGGGAAGAGCTAGACGAAGTGGCTGGAGAGAGGGAAGTCTGGGTTTCCCTGCTTAGGCTGTTGCCCCCGCGACCCGACCTCGGATAAGCGGAAGATGATGATGATGGAAGTTAGCAAAAGAGAAGATTAGTTTAGCAGTGGAAGATATTTTAGGATTGCACTTAGAAAACATAGGTTAAAAATGATTAGACACATGTTTAAAAAAAAAACTGGCTTAAATAAAAGAATATAGAGTAGTGCAGTGGTTATCAACCTTTTTTCAGTGATGTACCGCCTGTGAACATTTTTTTTAATTCAAGTACCCCCTAATCAGAGCAAAGCATTTTTGGTTGAAAAAAAGAGATAAAGAAGTAAAATACAGCACAATGTCATCAGTTTCTGATTTATTAAATTGTATAACAGTACAAAATATTGCTCATTTGTAGTGGTTTTTCTTGAACTATTCTGAAAAAAAGATATAAAAATAACTAAAAACTTGTTGAAAAATAAACAAGTGATTCAATTATAAATAAAGATTTCTACACATAGAAGTAATCATCAACTTAAAGTGCCCTCTTTGGGGATTGTAATAGAGATCCATCTGGATTCATGAACTTAATTCTAAACATTTCTCCACAAAAAAAGAAATGTTTAACATCAATATTTATGGAACATGTCCACAAAAAAAAATCTAGCTGTCAACACTGAATATTGCATTGTTGCATTTCTTTTCACACTTTATGAATGTAGCGGTAAAGTCCTATACTATTACTGCTACTGGTTGCCAAATATAAATGAAGCTAGTTCAGACGTGTGCAGCCGGCTAATAATTGATGTCCAAAATTGTGTCCATGTTTAACAAAAATATTTTATTTCAGAAGGTCACATTTATATAACACACTTTGTACAAAAACAGAAAATACACGGGAGCAAACAAACACTAGCCTGGCACATTCAAAAACAGTTGCGCCTCTACTCAGCAACACCTGAGCAAGATCCTGACCCCTCCTTAAATAGACAGGCACTTGGCCTTGGAGCTAACCCCTTTAGTGACGTCATCAATTTGACAGACAGAAAGTGTATTTGGCTCTAACAATGAACTTACATTCATATTTTGTTGAAGTATTATTCAATAAATATATTTAGAAATATTTTTTGAATTGTTGCTATTTTTAGAATATTTAAAAAAAATCTCACGTTCCCCTTGGCATACCTTCAAGTACCCCCAGGGGTACGCGTACCCCTATTTGAGAACCACTGGAGTAGGGATCCACCTCGTTCCACACTCCATTTCAGTAGGCGGCGGCAATGCACAGCAGAAGGTTGCTTGCCAATCGCCAATAACCAAAAGACGAAGAAGAAGATGTAGTTCTCGCGAGGTTTCACTCAAAAAATAAGGCGGGTCACCAACTGAAGCACGTCGATTGAATTGCTTAAAAAGACGTAAAAGTAAAACGACAGAGTTTGGGTATCCGGTAAGACTTGTTATTCATCCCCGGGTTTAGACATCTAATAAAAAACAACTTTGATTATTTCCGTTTCTGTTCGTTGTTGTTGTTAGCTTACCTTTAGCATGAATTGATTAACGTGGACCCCGACTTAAACAATTTGAACAACTTATTCGGGTGTTACCATTTAGTGGTCAATTGTACGGAATATGTACTGAACTGTGCAATCTACTAATACAAGTTTCAATCAAACCGAAAGTCGAGCAGCTAAGGTGGCGAGATGGAGCCGACGGGGGATTTGTCTGCTCGGGTTCTTGTTGAACAAATCCTCAGTACCGAGCCACCAATGACTCCTGTGACTCGCAGGTAAGAAACATAACACAAATCAAGCATCTAACTGAACCGCTCATACTTTACTATAAACTTTATTAATACTGGAGTTCCATCCTGTAACTCAATTTCTCTGGCTGCGAACAACACATGAGCGTTTTTATGTTATGTATACTATTAATGTAGGGCAGGTGGTTCAAACTCATTTTTATTAATTGCCACATTGCAATTATGGCTGTCCTCAGAGGGCCGCGTGTAACTGAATATGTATATACAGTAAATGTAAAGAAAAAGAGCCTCGTTATACAAACCACATTTCCATATGAGTTGGGAAATTGTGTTAGATGTAAATATAAACGGAATACATCCATCCATCCATTTTCTATTGCTTATTCCCTTTGGGTTCACGGGGGGCGCTGGTGCCTATCTCAGCTACAATCGTGCGGAAGGTGGCGTACACCCTGGACAAGTCGCCATCTCATCGCAGGGCCTACACAGATAAACAGAATACAATGATTAGCAAATCCTTTTCAACCCATATTCAGTTAAATGCGCTACAAAGACAACATATTTGATGTTCAAACTCATAAACTTTCTTTTTCTTTTGCAAATAATAATTAACTTACAATTTCATTGCTGCAACACGTGCCAAATTAGTTGGGAAAAGGGCATGTTCACATCTGTGTTACATCACCTTTTCTTTTAACAACACTCAATAAACGTTTGGGAACTGAGGAAACTAATTGTTGAAGCTTTGAAAGTGGAATTCTTTCCCATTCTTGTTTTATCTAGACTTCAGTCGTTCAACAGTCCGGGGTCTCCACTGTCGTATTTTACGCTTCATAATGCGCCACACATTTTCGATGGGAATCAGGTCTGGACTGCAGGCGGGCCAGGAAAGTACCCGCATTCTTTTACTACGAGACCATGCTGTTGTTACATGTGGCTTGGCATTGTCTTGTTGAAATAAGCAGGGACGTCCATGATAACGTTGCTTGGATGACAACATATGTTGCTCCAAAACCTGTATGGACCATTCAGCATTAATGGTGCCTTCACAGATGTGTAAGTTACCCGTGCCTTGTGCACTAATACACCCCAATACCATCACAGATGCTGGCTTTTGAACTTTGCGCCTATAAAAATCCGGATGCTTATTTTCTTCTTTGTTCCGGAGGACACCACGTCCACAGTTTCCAAATATAATTTGAAATGTGGACTCGTCAAACCACAGAACACCTTTCCACTTTGCATTAGTCCATCTTAGCTAAGCTCAGGCCCAGCGAAGCGAGCAGCGTTCTTTGGAGTTGTTGATAAATGGGTTTTGCTTTGCATAGCAGAGTTTTAACTTGCACTTACAGATGTAGCAACCAACTGTAGTTACTGACAGTGGTTTTATGAAGTGTTCCTGAGCCTATGTGGTGATATCCTTTACACACTGATGTCTGCTTTTGATGCAGTACTGCCTGAGGGATCAACGGTCCGTAATATCATCGTTTACGTGCAGTGATTTTTCTCCAGATTCTCTGACCCTTTTGATGATTTTACGGAACGTAGATGGTAAAATCCCCTAAATTCCTTGCAATAGCTCGTTGAGAAATGTTGTTCTAAAACTTTTCGACAATTTGCTTAGAAATTGGTGACCCTCACCCCATCCTTGTTTGTGAATTACATAGCATTTCATGGAAGCTGCTTGTATACCCAAACATGGCACCCACCTGTTCCCAATTAGCCTGCACATCTGTGGGATGTTTCAAATAAGTGTTTGATGAGAATTTCTCAACTTTCTCAGTATTTATTGCCACCTTTCCCAACTTCTTTGTCATGTGTTGCTGGCATCAAATTCTAAAGTTAATGATTATTTGCAAAAAAAAAAAATGTTTATCAGTTTGAACATCAAATATGTTGTCTTTGTAGCATATTCAACTGTATATGGGTTGAAAATGATTTGCAAATCATTGTATTCCGTTTATATTTACATCTAACACAATTTCCCAACTCATATAGAAACAGGGTTTGTACAATTGCAAAAGGAACTTTGATTTTTATCCTTTTTATGGAATTGAAATGTAATGTTTGTATTTGGTAGATATTTGTGTAAAATTCATTTAATTGAAACCGGTTTCTGACAAGTCTTGTGACAAAAAAATTAAAATGAAAAATATATATTTTTTTCAATGACACCATTCCGAAGACATAGGAAAACACTTTCCAATGGTATTCGAACCATTGCGATAGGCCAAAAATTAAGGGAGCTGTGAATTTTTGAAGTTCAAAAATGTATTGCATTTTTGTCCTGGATTATCCATTAAGACTACAGAGAAATGTGTGACCTGCATTTTGGAAAGTGAATTTCAAAACAACATAGCTCCTTTTATTATTTGTCTTAAATTTATCAAATAAAAAGGTAAAATGGATTAGTTAAGTAACTCAAAGAAAATCACTTAATTGAATAAATAAAAAATTGTGATTGTTTATTTTTTGATTATTTGATTAAGTTGAGAAGCAACATTACAATTATCAGAAAAAAAGCTCATAACGTCCATATTTCCTGGAATTTTACAATGGGGTTTTCAACAGAGGGTACCTTTTCTGTAAAAGGCAATCTAAGTCCTTCATACCAACAGCCATCAGACTGTATAATGCACATGTTCCTTCTTGACTGCACTTAAATGTAGAATATATTTATATTATTCATATATTATATATATAATATATATTATTTATTATTATTATTGTTTATTGTGAGAGAACTGTGGTGCTGAATTTCCCCCATGGATCAATAAAGTACTTCTATTCTAAAAAGAATCTAATAACATAAAAACGTCATAAAATGCCATTTAGAGCAAATAACTGCGCATTATACAATGACACCATCTGACCATAGTGGATAATTTTTCTGAATAAAATGTGACAAATGACAGCAGTGAGCGTCATGGCTGTCGCCTTGAAAGGACATTCAAAAACTATAATGGAATTTACAGACTGACTTCATAATTTAGGATTGTAAAGACAGACATAATGCTGTAATTCCTAAATGGTACATTTTTTTTTTTTTTCTATGTGCATCTCTCTGCCGACATTTCTGTAATATATTCTCTTTGGTTAAAATGTAATTATTTCTGAGTATTGTTTTGCTCTGTCTCTACTTCAGCGTCTCCAGACAGCAAAATCCCTCATCTATCTACCGCACCAGATTGAGCGTAAAAAAGGCTGATGCACAAACGCCACAGAACATCTTGAGGCGCAGTCTAAAGCATAAGATGCGTGAGGTAAGGTTTAAAAAAAAAACACTTCCCGGAGTGGCATTTGACACTTTTAAATTGTGACTTCTCTTTCTAGAGCATATCCAAGACGAATCTTCCACCTGCGAGCAAAGGGAGAACCGTCTCTCTTGGGCTGGGAAACCCAAACACGCGGGCTTCGTCTTCCATGCTTTTAGAGGGCGACACGCCGAGGCACATTCTAATGAACATCTTGCAGACGGGTATGAAAAACACTGCTCTTATCTTAACGTTTTTGTCTTCTAACAACGTGATTACTTGTGCACTTTAGAGCCTATCAAGTCCCCTGTGATTCACGAGGGAGCTGCACCAGTGGAGTCACAGTCGTCTTCAGCAGACCACAGCATTGCCACAAATTCCAGGTAAACTCTTCTTTTTTTCCATATTTTTGCCATGTATTTGTAAAAAAAAACTAAGTAAAAGTATGTTGGTGCATTTTTGTTTTGTTTTTCTAGCATTGAGCTTTCCGGTTTGGATCTGCCCGACTTAACTTTTGGCAATGCACGAAGCGTCGCAAAGAGGCTGAGCCGAAAGAGACCACGTCGCACCGTCAATGTATCTACTTTCATAAAGAAGCTCAGGAAGGGTGAGGGTAAGATAAAGAACATTTTTATAATCTTTTTGTACTGTGGAACCTACAAACTGTTTATTTTAACGTCACGAAAATCTGGATAATTCAAACGCAACTAAAGTGTTCATGCCAGGCTCGAACTGGCGACCACACATCGTCACTGCTTGAGTATTAAGTCAAGCAGCACTAACTAATAAGCTAAAAGCCACGCACTGTCCAGCACTTCCCTGAAGGGCCCCTCCAATGCTGACAACATTGGCAGCTATTTCATTAATATAAACCTAAAAATTATGTCTCCAGGTAAAATGTTCCCTAAAATAGACACAGTAGTGATTTCAGGCTTGTTTTCTAAAGAGTTTCAGCAAACTAAGACATTTATTTGAAAACAATATTTATTAACACACTAGCGTTGTACGGTATACCGGTATTAGTATAGCACCGTGATACTAATGAATCATTTTCGGTATTATACCGTCTCTGAAACGTACCGGTCCCGCACCCCCCTGCGCCCGCGTCAAAGTCATGTCCTGACATTGCTGGTTTACGAGCAGAGGAGCATTTTCGGTAGCACACAATCACAGAGTACTTACTAGCAGACACAGTGTGTATACAGAAAAGGGAGAATAGACGCATTTTGGCTTAAAAACCAACGATAAAGGTGAAGTTATAAAAACTGAAACGCCCTCAGGAAGAGGTGCTTTAAGAGCGGCTAATGTCCATTCGCCGTCTGCAGTGTTTTAGCTACTTCTAAATCACTAAACCTGGTCTCTATGGCGAAAAAATAAAGTAAGTTTCTTACAAGTATCATTCCTGCAGGACAAGGAATAGCCAAACATGCTTCACTACGCACTGTAGCTCACCTGTATCAAAATGTAAATAAACGCCATGGGTGGATCTACACCTAATGTACACTGTAATGACACCAAATACAGGCACGTATCTAGTCTATACTACTATGATTAGGTCGATATTTTTTAGCATCACAACATCTTCTTTAATTTTTAAATAAAATGATATTATGTTCATAAACTCAGGAAGTATGTCCCTGGACACATGAGGACTTTGAATTTGACCAATGTATGATCCTGTAACGACTTGGTATCGGATTGATACCCAAATTTGTGGTATCATCCAAAACTAATGTAAAGTATCAAACAACAGAAGAATAAGTGAGTATTACATTTTAACAGAAGTCTAGACAGAACATGTTAAAACAGCAAGTAAGCAGATATGAACAATTAGATTAATACTTAATTTTCTACCACTTGTCCTTATTAATGTTGACAAAATAATAGAATGATAAATGACACAATAGGTTACCGCATACGTTAGCAGACTAATTAGGAGCCTTTGTTTGCTTAGTTACTACTAAAAGACAAGTTGTCTAGTATGTTCACTATTTTATTTAGGGACTTAACTGCAATAAGATTATTTGTTAAAATAAAGCCAATGCAATTTTTTATGGTCCCCTTTATTTAGAAAAGTATCAAAATAGTTTTAGTACTGATACCAAAATATTGGTATCGTTATAACATAACACACAAAAGTACCAAAAATTGGTACTACTAAGTACCGATATAGATTCCTAGTTATCGGGTACTATCAGTTCAAATGTGAAAGGTACTCACTCACAGTGATACGTGTGTCTGCTGGCAAAGGGTCTGTGTTATGTGCCTGTGTTATGCTGCTCCTGCTTGCGACACTTTGCTTGCAGCTACTGCCGCCGGCAAACCCACCCTGAGGGGGTGTAAAGATGAATTCTGGTTCTCTGCAGCAGCTTGCACATCACTGTGTATAAAAAAAACCCTGGCCAAAGATAAGAATTCCATGGTCTCCCGTGACTGCAAATCATATCTTTGTCTTCAAGAGAAATTCACATTTCCAGCAGTTATTACCAGTGTAGGACCACGCAGGGGCATGAAAGGTTTAAGGAATGAATAAAAAGTATAAAAAATGTCATCATAAGCTGAATGAAATACCCATGGCAGGCATATTCTGAAGATAAGGAAACACGGGCTATGGTGTCTATATATGATCATTTATATTTATTTTTTTATATGAAGTCTAGCGATGGAAAAGCGTTATCTACTGATTACCTAAAAACTAATTTATATTATGGGAAATGACTGCCACATTCAATTTCTGAAGCAAAAAATACATATATAGAACTCGTTAGGGAGATTTTAGTCATCTGGACACTAAGTCCTTTAAAGTGTCGTGCTGTGATGTTTACAAAATGTACTATCGCACGACAACACTAGCTTCTTGAGGTGGGAATCTTCTGGCACCTCACAAATTCGATTCAACGATTTGGATCCGAATTGATTTTTGATTCAAACCAACTCTCGCAATGTGTTATTAGGTATAGTGAAGTGAACTGAATTATATTTATATAGCGCTTTTCTCTAGTGACTCAAAGCGCTTTACATAGTGAAATCCAATATCTAAGTCACATTTAAACCAGTGTGGGTGGCACTGGGAGCAGGTGGGTAAAGTGTCTTGCCCAAGGACACGACGGCAGTGACTAGGATGACGGAAGCGGGAATCGAACCGGCAACCCTCAAGTTGCTGGCACGGCCACTCTACCAACCGAGCTATACCGCCCCAGGTATAGGTATTATAACTGAACATTTTCAATACATGTTCCAAAATCTACTAGTGGTTGCTGAAGGATGACATACAGTATATGCACAGCAAGTAAGTATGGAGATGGCCTAAAAGATTATTTTTGAAAATTGATTCTTAAAAACAATTATTGAAAACGTATTAATCAAATTAGAATCGGCATAAATAACAATTGCGATTCAAATATGAATTTATTTTGTTTTTAGCATCCCTACTAGCTAGTATTCAATAATAAAACAAGTAACGGAGCAGATTGGATCAAACAAAAATAAAGAAACTGGAAGGGGAGTGTGGTGTTTATTTTTCCTTAGGGTTGTACAATGTTAACAATAAAAATCATATACATTGGGCTAATGATAACGCTTTTAATATTATACTCTATTCAAATGGTGGTAATGCATGTTGATGACACATTCTAGCGGTGTCCTGCAAATTTGACAGTGACAGGTTAATGAACGCATCCTAACGCAACGTATAGTCCTTGCCAGCAGCTAACGACCCTCTACAGTGTTAAACTTGTTTTTAAGTCACTAATTGTCAACTCCTTGGCGGCAAATACATAGTATTTCAAGAATCATTATTACTGGAAGACATGCTACACTACACACTGTAAGAGGATACAATAAGCAATGCCGAACGCTCAACTAGAATGTAGACAGGTGTGGGTGGATCGATACAAATATCGACAGTAACAATACCATGTATAGTAACAGTATATGATGGATACTACAATGATTAGATTGATATTTTTTATTATCATGAACTTGTGTTTTTTGTTGTTTACAAACACAGGAGGACTTAAGTGCAAAAACCAAATGATTTATATCTGAGCCAAAAGTAGTTTAGTTATTTTGCACTATTGACTTTATTTTGCAGAAAACTTTGCATTTAAAAAAAGAGGAATTTATAAGACAATAATTTATATATTTAATTGATATTGTTACATTGTCATTCTGTGTTCTTGTCTGATTATAATTGAGATCATTTTAAGTATCAGCATTAGTGTGGCCAATACTGCCCCTGTTCCTTCTTGATATTGGATCTATAACCAAATTTTTAATATTTCCCCAAAACTAACATTAAGTATCCAAACAATAGAAGAAGTGCTTAATAAATGTTTTACAGAAGTGTAGACAGAACCATGTTAAAGAAAAAATAACCAGATATTAACAGTTAAATTAATAATAGTTCTGAAAAAAATAATACAACTGGAAATGATGCAATATATTACTGAATTTTGAGCATATATATAGTCTGTATTGGGAGCGTTTGTAACATGTTTAGAAATTGTTCTATCATTATTGCTAAATTATGTATCGTGATATTCTGTATATCATTATCGCAAGAGGCTACAATATACATCGTGATACAGATTTTAGGCCACATCACCCATCCCGAGTATCACATTACGTTCCACGGTATAATTTTTTGCTGTAAGTTTTTGCTTACTAGCTGCTTGTGCAAACAGGTGAAAACGAAGAGGATTCAGCACAAGAGGATCTGTCGCTGTCTTCATCGAGGTATAAAGTGTTGTCTACAATGCTGGTGTTTATTGTCGCTGCAGTAACATAATGATCCTACCTTGCTTTGCAGCACCACTTCCTTCAGTCTAAAAACACCCTTTGAGAATGTTCAGACTGATAAAAAAGGCCTGCGGAGGAGAGTTTCTCAACGTCGAAAAACCACAAAGGAGGGTTTTGGTGATGCTGTGAATAGGATGCTTTTAGATCATGGTGATAAAAATATGTTTGTAGCCCTGATTATTTTTTTTCTATCAAATGTTTAGCTATTGTTTGTTTGAGCAGCATAGTGTTGTGCTCCGTCATTGCTAATAAATTTGTTTCTCAACGTTTCCCTCACAGAGACAAGCAGCTTGATTCAGGGAGAACAAGGCCTCTGTGAGAGCACCCTGGCCCAGGATTTCTCTCCCAAACTAAGCAACTTGAAGAAACAAGAGCTCATCAATGAAATTATCCACTCTAACACGGCTCGATACGACACTGGTGATGTTCCTGTCGGCGACTTTGCCGTACTCGAGACACAGGACCAGTCCACTGTCATGGCGTCTGCGATACGCAGTGTGATGTCAATTGGGGCACAGACCCAGCCAGATGGAAAAGGTGAAGTTATGCAAGTGTCTGAATGCCAGGAGGAGAAGAATACAACTGATTGTGAAGCTGAGTTAGAGACCCCTGAGTCTGAGGAAGAAGACGACAAAGGGGAAAGAGAGGAAAAGGCTGCGGTTAACCCTCAAACTGAAGAGGTTGTTGTAACGCCATCTGTAGAAGAGGACAACATGGAAGAAAAGAGTCTTGTTTATTCTCAAACTAAAGCGGATGCTGCAACGCCAACAGAAGATGAGAATGCTACTACAACACCTGAAGATGAATACCACATTGAAGACGATAAAGTGGCTCTAGTTGACTCTCAAACTGAAGAGGACGCCACAACGCCACCAGAGGACGAAGACAACATGGAAGAAGAAGAAATGGTTATGGTTGACTCACAAACTAAAGACGACTCCACAACGCCATCAGAGGGCGAGGATGCTACTTCACCACCAGAGGAAGAAGACAACATGGAAGAAGAGGAAATGGCTCTAGTTGACTCTCAAACTGAAGAGGACGCCACAACACCAGAGGACGAGGACGCCACAACGCCACCAGAGGACGAAGACAACATGGAAGAAGAGGAAATGGCTGTGGTTAACTCACAAACTGAAGAGGACTCCACAACACCATCAGAGGGCGAGGATGCTACCACACCACCTGAGGAACAAGACAATATGGAAGAAGAGGAAATGGCTGTGGTTGACTCACAAACTGAAGAGGACTCCACAACGCCATCAGAGGGCGAGGATGCTACCACACCACCTGAGGAACAAGACAACATGGAAGAAGAGGGAATGGCTGTGGTTGACTCTCAAACTGAAGAGGACGCCGCAACACCGTCTAACGAGGATGCTACTACGCCGTCAGAGGGTGAGGACAACATGGAAGAAGAGGAAGGGACCAAACTCCCAACCGAGGACTCTGCTGCAGTTCCATCCGAGGAAGAGAATGCTCTTGCTGCCAGGTCTCAGTCAAAAGGAAAAACGGATGAGGAGCAAGAGTTGAATCAATACATTGAGCACATTGATCGTCAAGCTCATCGATTTGGGGGCACTTTCATCATACCCGTTGGAGAGGACGACACTACGGAGCCTGGTAAGGATCAGTTCATCTATTTAAAGACACTTTTATTAGGTACATATTCAGATAGAATGGGAAGTGTTGGTTTTCATCCAGTATGTCTCTGTACATTGCTGCATTCATCTTAGTCTAGTCAGGGAGGTGACCAGGAATCCGATGTTCAATCCGTCAGAACTACAGCATTCCTCTGTGGAGAACCTACCAGCAGGAGAACCGTCTCTGTAGCAGACAGAAACCATTCTTTGGTAAAAAAAAAAAAAAAAAAAGTTTGCCAAAATGCATCTGAAAGACTCTCAGACCATGAGAAATAACATTCTGTTGTCTGATGAGACGAAGTTTGAACTTCTTGGCTTGAATTCTAGGCGTCATGTTTTTTGAGAAAACCAGGCCAATACCATCCCTAAAGTGAAGCGTGGTGGTAGCATCATGTCACATTCTCATCATGGGGTATTGTCTGTAGAATTTTGAGGACAAAAATGTATTTATTCCTTTTTAGAATAAGGCTGTATCATAACATGGGGACAAAAGTGCGCTGTGAATACTTCACGGATGCACTGTAGGTGACCGTATCGCATTAGTATGTGATGGGTAAT
Source organism: Nerophis ophidion (assembly GCF_033978795.1). Lineage (NCBI taxonomy): Eukaryota > Metazoa > Chordata > Actinopteri > Syngnathiformes > Syngnathidae > Nerophis > Nerophis ophidion. Next base: position 65,511,968 of record NC_084618.1, read on the forward strand.
TTGACTTATTTATTACATATTTCATATATTCTTTACAAACATTAAGATGTTACTTACAATAATGTCTTTACAGTTTCATTATAGAGTTTGGAACATTATTTTTTTATGGTTTTGGTTGAGTGTTTATTTTGATCATTGAATTTAAGTGAATGAATGGGAATTGGAAAAACAAGAAACTATTTTGAAACTTAAAAAAATTAAGTAGAAAACAAAGTGTTGTTTTTTGGTGTCAAAACAATAACTACATCTGGAAAAATAGTTTTTGTTTTGCAGTCAGCATAAACATTTTTTTTAATCCTGACACCAGAACCGGAAGTTTATTATTCACAAACAAGCTACTGGTTAGTCTGCAGGAAAAAAAAAATGTGGTGTTGTATCCTGTGTCAGAAAGATCAGATGATCACGGATCAATATGTTTTCAATTACAAACAACACAAAAAATACTCTTTTTTTGGTCAGTTGATTTTTATGTTATATATGAAATAAAATAAAAAGTTCAAGATCTAGTTATTGGCTTTCAATACTTGAAAAGAAAAACGCTATGTTTTTCACTTTTTGTGTGTGTTTAAAAAAAAAAAAATTCAATCAAACGAATGCATTTTAGTTAAAATTTTTAATCATAAAATAAAAATTAAAAGCCCAAAACATAAACTGGTTGTTTTTAAAATTACCGCTACTTAAAATGACGGATTATCTAACTTAAACTTCACAAAAAAAGGCAAAATATAACAAATAAGTACAACCACAATTAGAAACATATCAAACAGATAGCTAGCTAGCTGTCAGAGCATTTGTTGTTTCATATTTTTATACATATATACTGTATATTGTTTTGGATTTCATAAGATAATGATGGTGGGTTTGACTGCTCTGTGCAATTGTATGTGATGTTATCATAAAAACATAAGTGTTTACATTTTGCTTCATTCTATTCAGGCTTGTCAGAGCAAGACGTGGCTGGCAAGAACAGTTTGAGGGATTCTCACAGCAGCATCAAAGTGGATTCCAGCGACCTTGAAAGTAGCGGTCCTCATGCTCCACATCCAGACTCGGACCCGGATGAATCTGGTATTGAAGCACAACCCTCTTTTCATCTTCTGGAGGTGAGCAGTGGCAAAAGAGCTGGTGATTCCCCCATAGAGGCGCCCCCCGTTGAAGGTGCGGTCCCACATGAACAGGATGAATGGGAGGAATACGATGACGAAGAAGAGAATAAAGGTCTTTCAGTCTTTCAGTAAAAGGTTGTTTGGAAAAACTTAAACATCTGGGATTTTATTATCTGCAGAAATCCCCATGAAGACTCCAGCGTTTGTTCGAGAAAAAAGGACATTTCAAATGGCTTATCAGGTCTCACCCACTGCTTTCAATCCCCAAACCAGGCAAGTCCAATTCAATCATCACTGGCTACATTTATCGTTTTTGAGATGCCGCATTATGCAAAATTACCTCTTTAATGACTGAACAAAGGTGTTATTCTTTGGGTTACCGATGATGGCAAAGAGTAAATGATAACCATAGAAACCAGAAATACTGTATAATCTGAAGGGCAGTGTTAAAGAAGTGATCGGGTGACTGTATCGCACCACCACTGCAAGATAAATACCGCCACGCATTCAAAATACATTACATGACAACAAATTAAGTAATATATTGTATGAATACATACACTGTACATAGTCTATTTAGGTACTACTCTAATTCTTTTAACATTACTACCAATAATATCTAAATTTACACCGTGTACATCTTCGAATTTCCGTTTGTACATCTCTGTGTGGAGTGTGCAGCATGTTGTTGTGTTTGGGTTTCTACGGGTACTACAGTTACCTCCCACAGTCCAAAAATATGCACTGTAAAAGGTCCATAGACATGACTGTGAGTCTGAATAATTGTTTGTCTATACTGGATGTACCCAAAAATTGGCCATGTTAATTTTGGTTAGCCTGCCAATTAGGGCTTGGCGATATTGCCTTTTTTTAATATCGCAATATTTTTAGGCCATATCGCGATATACGATATATATTACGATATTTTGCCTTAGCCTTGAATGAACACTTGTTGCATATAATCACAGCAGTATGATGATTCTATGTGTATACATTAAAACATTCTTCTTCATACTGCATTCATATATGCTACTTTTAATCTTTCATGCAGAGAGGGAAATCCCAACTAAGTCAATTGACCAAAAGTGTATTTATTAAAGTTGTTAAGCAATGGCACAAACATTCAAGTCATTTCCAAAACATAAAGTGCAAGATTGTCAGAGACATTTTAAGTGTCGAATAAAAATGAGCTGCATAATAGGAAATCCAATAGTATTCGTCCTTCACTATGTGGTAGGTTACTAAGGTTATGACATTTTCTTCATTCTCTAGCGAGTGACTTTTCAAATGATGCGACATATTTGCAGTAATGCCACTTTTTATAGCAACGATTTTTCCCCCCACACTTGACAAATTACGGTTGTCTGTTCGACATATTCCCACTTGAAGCCGAACCACCGCCAGACGATGGAAACCCTGCTGTTATTATTGGGAATTAAGTCTTCCTTCATTTGTTACCAGATCCGCACCTTCTTTCTCTCGTACGGCTACTTTAGCAGCTAACGTAGCCCAGTATGCTACCTCTCTGCTCTGCGAGGGCGGAGACTTTTGTGACATATGACATGACAGTATGTGACAGTATGTAAGAATGTGCGCCTGCTTGTCTGTGAGAAGGAAAGACAGGAAAGAGTGGGAAGTGCCTAAAGTGTACGCCCGCAGCTTAAAGCAACTGCGTGAGAACTTATACTCGAATATTACGATATAGTCATTTTCTATATCGCACAGAGACAAACCCGCGATATATCAATATATGGCCCAGCCCTACTGCCATTTACTTAGTCCATTGTCCGGTAGCATTAAGCTAGCGGCATTAGAGCTTAACATGCGTAACTGTATTGTTTAATCCAATTCAAATGTATTAATTTAACGTTATTTGTGTGCGTGCGTGTGTGTGTGTGTGCATGTGATATGGCCTTTTTTTAATGTTGCGATATTTTTAGGCCATATCGCGATGCACAATATATATCTCGATATTTTGCCTTTGCCTTGAATTAGCACGTGATACATATAATCACACCAGTATGATGATTTTTTGTGTCTACATTAAAACATTCTTGTTCATACTGCATTAATATATGCTAATTTGAAACTTTCATGCAGGAAATCCCAACTAAAGAAATCACTATTTTTTCATACGGTGTTGATCTGGAAATGTTTGCCTCGGCATTTTGATGGTGCGGGTGTGTGGCACCGAACGGAGATGTTGACATGCGGATTAAACACTCTTAATTCTCTAGCAGGTGACTTTTCAAATTATGCTACGTATTAACACAGGTGACACCAACGTGGTGCCCGCGGGCATCAGGTAGCCCGTAAGGACCAGATGAGTAGCCCGCTGGCTTGTTCTAAAAATAGCTCAAATAGCAGCACTTACCAGTGAGCTGCCTCTATTTTTTAAATGTTATTTATTTACTAGCAAGCTGGTCTCGCTTTGCTCGACATTTTTAATTCTAAGAGAGACAAAACTCAAATAGAATTTGAAAATCCAAGAAAATATTTTAAAGACTTGGTGCTGTATTTTACTTATTTATCTCTTTTTTTCAACGAAAAATGCTTTGCTCTGATAAGGGGGTTCTTGAATTTAAAAAAATGTTTACAGGGGTTACATCACTGAAAAAGGTTGAGAACCACTGTTCTATTTGTTACAGTTATTTGATTGACTCTTACCATAATATGTTATGTTAACATACCAGGCACTTTCTCAGTTGGTTATTTATGCGTCGTATAACGTACACTTATTCAGCCTATTGTTCACTATTCTTTATTTATTTTAAATTGCCTTTCAAATATCTATTCTTGGTGTTGGGTTTTATCAAATAGATTTCGCCCAAAAATGCGACTTGTACTCCGGAGCGACTTATACTAAAAAAATACGGTATTAATGCAGTATAAACAAGAATGTCTTAAAGTAGACAGGCAAAATATCGAGATATATATCTTGTAACGCGATATGGCCTAAAAATATCGAGATATTAAAAAAAAGCCGTATCGCCCAGCCATTGTTACATTGTTGCATCATGTATGGCATCTATTACTCTGGACTAGTGCAGTTACTGTGAATATGTATATGGAGCCAATACTGTACTGTGTGGGATAGATGTGGACAAGCACAGCTCATTTGCATTAAAGCTACCGACATAAAAAAATAGCATGTTTCCAAGTAGGGCTTATTAAAGCACTTTTAAATAGTCTAGATTCCAGCAAGAAGGTTTGATTTTGGACAACACACTTCAGAGACTGCAAACGTCTTGAGAAATTGTAAAAAATGTGCATAATGTTGGCTGTTGTTCTGTCTTAACCCAGCAGTAATAAAAGTGAAGCTGTGCCCTCTGTGAAACCAAAACGTGTGAGAAAGCCCAAAAGTGCAACAGTCAAGAATGAAGTGGGACTTCCTAAAAACTACCTAATGGGTGTCTTCCGGCACTTTGCCAAAACAAAGGTGTCACCTGATGTTTACCCTGTCTTAAAAGAGACGTAAGTACCCTAAAGTACCATTCCTAATGCTGTTTGGCTGCTCTTTATACGTTTTTTTTTTTTTTTTTTTATGTTTAACTAGAATGGATAAATTTTTTGACCGCATGGCAGAGGACCTAGAGACGTTTGCTCTTCACGCCAAGAGAAAAACTATCGAAGTTGAAGATGTAGTACTGTTGTTGAGAAGGTTGGTGTGTTATGTTAGGCGTTACAGTCAATAGAGAGACGTATCTAATATTTTTCAGTTCTACTTAATGTGGTTTTTAAATGTGGTGTTTGCTCGCTTTAGGCAGGGGCACGTGAACGACAAGGTGCCCGTAGAAGTCCTAATTGAGAAGTACCTCCGTATGGACCAGCGCAGACTACTAATCCCCGTGGCAACCAGTGGGAACATCGTCATCCCTAAAATGAAGCGATGAATTACGAACATTTAAAGTATATTTTGTGACTTGCAATGTTAAGTCTGTTTATTATTTTCAATGTATAAATATTTATATTAGCTTGATTACAGTTCAAGGTTTGTCATTTTCCATGTCACATACTGTCAACAAATTTACGTTGTTAATACAGTGTAAGACTAATAAGTGACTGGGTAATGGAAATATGCAAATAAAGTTCCCTGATTTTCCACTTGAAATGCTTTTTTTTCTGTGCGTTTGGAAAACTGTTAAAGCTGAAACCTTGTTTGGGTGATAATATGCTAAGCAAACAACAAAACATCCACATTCCAGTTTTGTAAGTTCCATTATAGGTAGGTTTGTGTAATAGCTAACATATGTCACTCATTACAAATAATTTACTTTATTTTTAGAAGATCAGTAAACCGGCTTGAGGCTAAAAATTAACATTTTAGGAGTTTTAGGAAGTTTTTAGGCAAGTTGCTGCTGTACCCAGGAAATTATACACTATGTTGTAATTGGCAAGTATATCAATATTTCAGTGAAATTAACCTTACTTACAAAACACAAGTCAAAAAGGTCAAATGACATTATTTCCCTTTTATTTTGAGGGGATTAATGAAAGAAAACATTACAGTAGTTATTTGTACATTTAAGATCACATTTTGATTGACAATTCCTTATTACTCAGTGAGCTCAAACTAAGTAGTTGAATTATGTTTTAACACTTACAGGTCGGTTGGTAGTCAACACCTTTTAAAGGCCTACTGAAACCCACTACTACCGACCACGCAGTCTGAGAGTTTATATATCAATGATGAAATATTAACATTGCAACACATGCCAATACTCACTCGTCGGCGAGTGAAGTCACCGTGAAAGTCTGTCTGCTCAATGCCAGTTATGTGAAGGAGAAAACATCCATCCTGTGTGAGTTTATTTCCAAACAACTGGAATTCTTCGCAATCACGGAATCATGGCAAATCTCCAGGGATTATTCCTCTCTCAATGAACTGTGCCCACCTGGTTGGAGTTACCACGGCAACCCAAGACACAAAGACTGGAGGGGCCGTGGCCTTCGTGTACAAGGACAACTACAGCTGTTCTGTGTTAAGATGCCTCACACACTCCAGTTTTGAAGCTCTACTGGTGAAAATGGGCTTGTCTGGCCCCCATCTGGTTCTGACCATCTACCACCCAACGGAGAGTAGGGTTGGGTATCGAGTATCGATTGGAACCGGGACTAACTTTCCGATTCTCCCAGAATCGTTCAAAAGTTTAAATTTCGATTCCTAGTTTCAATACCCAGTCCGCCGACCGGAAGAAGAGGCCGCTGAACACCAACGAAGAAGCGCCCACCGCCGGAAGTGTTAGCATAGCCGAGCCTACTGTATGTAGCCGAGCGAGTCAGTCAAGCATGGATAGCGGGCGTCGGCGGCCAAAAGTGTGGCTTTATTTTACTAAAAAAAATTGAAATATCGGCGAAATGTAACACGTGCGACAGGACTGTTTCCTGCTTAGGAGGGTGCACGTCGAACATGATGAAGCACCTCCGAGTTCATGGAGTACAAATAAATGCGTGTCCCGTCTTCGACGCGCTGCGCTGACCGTCCTCCTCTGCCTCTTCCTCTGGCTCCGGCTCCGACGCCCAGCCTGGTACCTCGGTGACTGCACTGCAGTCCGAATCCGGTAAGTAAAACAATATATATGCAATAAATACTGTGTTTTGCGCCAACGTTGAGGCAGCTAACAAATTAGCCCGCATATTTTTTTCATAGACAATTTAGAACCTGCTAGCCAGGCTCTGCGATGTGCTCAGCGTACTCCGTTCACCCTAGCGGCAATGGGGAAGATGTCGGTGCCACAGACGGAAGAGTGCCACAGAAAGGTCACTGCACACATAGTCAAAAGACTGCATCCCTTTTCAGAGGTGGAATCTCCAACATTTAGGTTAGTTAAGCAATAACATTAAAGCTAAGCTAATTGATACTGGGCTAAACAGTAACAGCAACATTACATGTTTGTTTATGTTTGCAGGGATATGGTGAAAACTCTCAACCCAAAATACATACCACCTTCCAGGGACTACCTGGCAAACACATTGATCCCGGCATGGTACAAGAAGAATCGGAATCGAGAATCGTCAGGAATCGGAATCGTTCCAATTCAAACGATGCCCAACCCTAACTGAGAGCAAGAATGTTACAACTCAATTTTCAGACCTCCTCAGTAAAATCGTCCCCATCCCCATGATTTAAACATCCACGCTGATAATCCCACACAGTGCTTTAAAAATGAATTTTTGGACCTGATAGACTCTTTTGGTCTCACCCAACACTTTTCCGTCCCAACCCATAAAAAGGGTCACACCTTAGATCTTGTCCTCTCTGTCAATCTCCCTGTCAGCAATATGAATAATACTAATAATAATAATAATAATGGATTAGATTTCATAGCACACTTTTCTATTTTTAGGTACTCAAAGCGCTCACAGAGAGGTGAGAACCCATCATTCTTTCACACCTGGTAGTGGTAATCTACATTTGTAGCCACAGCTGCCCTGGTGTAGACTGACGGAAGCCAGGCTGCCAGTTTGCGCCTACGGCCCCTCCGACCACCACTTATCATTCATTCACCAGTGTGAGCGGCACCGGGGGCAAGGGTGAAGTGTCCTGCCCAAGGACACAATGGCAGTGATTTGGATGTCTTGAGGCGGGGAGCGAACCTGCAACCCTGAGGTTTCTGGCACGGCCGCTCTACCCACTACGACAGGGGTAGGGAACCTATGGCTCTAGAGCCAGATGTGGCTCTTTTGATGACTGCACCTGGCTCTCAGATAAATCTTAGCTGACATTGCTTAACACGGTAAGTAATGAATAATTCCGCTGGTAATCACAGTGTCAAAATAATGTTCAAAATACAAAAAATTCTTATGCATTTTCATCCATCCATCCGGTTTCCACTGCACCTGTTCAAGAAGTGTAAGAATACATGCAAGAAGTATTTTATCTATTGTTGGTTAGCTTCAGAATAACAATGTTATTAAAAAAAAATAAGAGACTTATTATACTCTAAAAATGTTTGTCTTACTTAAAAATGCACGCATTTCGTTGTATTCGGTCTTAAAAAAAATATTATATGTGTTATGGTTTAACAGGGGAAAGTGACAGCAACGGACACCAGAGGAAAATATAGCTCTATAGATTTATTATATATATTTACCATATATATAATAATCAAACAATATAAACATAAAGATGATTACTTCTATGTGTAGAAATCTTTATTTATAATTGAAGCACTTGTTTATTTTTCAACAAGTTATTAGTTATTTTGATATATATTTTTTCCAAATAGTTCAAGAAAGACCACTACAAATGAGCAATATTTTGCACTGTTATACAATTAAATAAATCACAAACTGATGACATAGTGCTGTATTTTACTTCTTTATCTCTTTTTTTCAACCAAAAATGCTTTGCTCTGATTAGGGGGTACTTGAATTAAAAACAAATTTCACAGGGAGTACTTTACTGAAAAAAGGTTGAAGAACCACTGGCCTATGGTATAACATGGAATGATACATCCTGAAAGAATTTGCAAGAGATCTTACAGTGCAGTGTTTTCTTCACCCTTTGGGCTTGGGAACACTGTTATTCCTTCTTGTAGGTAGTTCTCCAAAACATTGGTGCGTGAGCATCACGTATTTTGGTATATTTCATAAATTTTGACTTTGGAAACCTGTGTGTATTCAGCAAAGAGGAGCTGTGCTGCTTGATGGACACTTGATTGTATTGTTGTTATTAAAGAAGTATGTGGATAACATTCAAACAATTTAAAAATAAATGTAAAGATAATACAAAAAGGTACCTAGGGCATAACAGGGTTTTAAAGAAAGAAAAATCACAACCTAAAATGCCAAGCTAAAATTATATTTATGGAAAAATTATACAGAAAATTATTTTTATAATTTTTAATCATTTAATAATCGACCCTATTTTCGCTAAACAACTTCCAAAAATCAAGTCATAATGAAATTGGAGAAACTATTATAGATAATATTAATAGTATTTTTCTTGATGAAGTGGCCAAGATTGAAATATTACAAATTGTGCAGCGATGTACAAATAAGACTTTTAATGATTATGAATACATGAACATGTCATTCATTAAGAGCATCATAGATCAAGTTATTGAACCATTTGTAATGCATCATTCATGAAAGGACTATTCCCGGATCACATGAATATTGCAAAATAATACCACTTCACATAGGGGGAAATTACACACCAATATCACTGCTTCCACAGCTTTAAAAAAAATCTAAGCGGGTTAACGCAAAAATCAATATAAAAGTAGGTATAATATTTTAAGCAATATTAAACATTTGAATGTGTTCTAATCACTCAGCTACAACAGCAATAATTGTAATATATATATATATATATGGACATCGGGGGCGGTACCTCTGGATTGGCAGACCGGGGTGGTGGTTCCTCTCTTCAAAAAGGGGGACCGGAGGGTGTGTTCCAACTATCGTGGGATCACACTCCTCAGCCTTCCCGGTAAGGTTTATTCAGGTGTACTGGAGAGGAGGCTACGTCGGATAGTCGAACCTCGGATTCAGGAGGAACAGTGTGGTTTTCGTCCTGGTCGTGGAACTGTGGACCAGCTCTATACTCTCGGCAGGGTTCTTGAGGGTGCATGGGAGTTTGCCCAACCAGTCTACATGTGCTTTGTGGACTTGGAGAAGGCATTCGACCGTGTCCCTCGGGAAGTCCTGTGGGGAGTGCTCAGAGAGTATGGGGTATCGGACTGTCTTATTGTGGCGGTCCGTTCCCTGTACGATCAGTGCCAGAGCTTGGTCCGCATTGCCGGCAGTAAGTCGAACACATTTCCAGTGAGGGTTGGACTCCGCCAAGGCTGTCCTTTGTCACCGATTCTGTTCATAACTTTTATGGACAGAATTTCTAGGCGCAGTCAAGGCGTTGAGGGGTTCCGGTTTGGTAACCGCAGGATTAGGTCTCTGCTTTTTGCAGATGATGTGGTCCTGATGGCTTCATCTGACCGGGGTCTTCAGCTCTCGCTGGATCGGTTCGCAGCCGAGTGTGAAGCGACCGGAATGAGAATCAGCACCTCCAAGTCCGAGTCCATGGTTCTCGCCCGGAAAAGGGTGGAGTGCCATCTCCGGGTTGGGGAGGAGACCCTGCCCCAAGTGGAGGAGTTCAAGTACCTAGGAGTCTTGTTCACGAGTGAGGGAAGAGTGGATCGTGAGATCAACAGGCGGATCGGTGCGGCGTCTTCAGTAATGCGGACGTTGTACCGGTCCGTTGTGGTGAAGAAGGAGCTGAGCCGGAAGGCAAAGCTCTCAATTTACCGGTCGATCTACGTTCCCATCCTCACCTATGGTCATGAGCTTTGGGTCATGACCGAAAGGATAAGATCACGGGTACAAGCGGCCGAAATGAGTTTCCTCCGCCGTGTGGCGGGGCTCTCCCTTAGAGATAGGGTGAGAAGCTCTGCCATCCGGGAGGAACTCAAAGTAAAGCCGCTGCTCCTTCACATCGAGAGGAGCCAGATGAGGTGGTTCGGGCATCTGGTCAGGATGCCACCCGAACGCCTCCCTAGGGAGGTGTTTAGGGCACGTCCAACCGGTAGGAGGCCACGGGGAAGACCCAGGACACGTTGGGAAGACTATGTCTCCCGGCTGGCCTGGGAACGCCTCGGGATCCCCCGGGAAGAGCTAGACGAAGTGGCTGGGGAGAGGGAAGTCTGGGTTTCCCTGCTTAGGCTGTTGCCCCCGCGACCCGACCTCGGATAAGCGGAAGATGATGGATGGATGATATATATATATATATATATGTATATATATATATATATATATATATATATATATATATATATATATACAAAGTACAAACCCTCTTTCCATATGAGTTGGGAAATTGTGTTAGATGTAAATATAAACAAAATACAATGATTTGCGAATCATTTTCAACCCATATTCAGTTGAATATGCTACAAAGACAACATATGTGATGTTCAAACTGATAAACATTTTTTTTTTGCAAATAATCATTAACTTGAGAATTTGATGCCTGCAACACGTGACAAAGAAGTTGGGAAAGGTGGCAATAAATACTGATAAAGTTGGGAAATTCTCATCAAACACTTATTTGGAACATCCCACAGGTGTGCAGGCGAATTGGGAACAGGCGGGTGCCATGATTGGGTATAAAAACAGCTTCCATGAAATACTAAGTAATTCACAAACAAGGATGGGGCGAGGGTCACCAATTTGTAAGCAAATGGTCGAACAGTTTTAGAACAACATTTTCCAATGAGCTAATGCAAGGAATTTAGGGATTTTACCATCTACGGTCAGTAAAATCATCAAAAGGTTCAGAGAGTCTGGAGAAATCACTGCACGTAAGCGATGGTATTACAGACTTTTGATCCCTCCGGCGGTACTGCATCAAAAACAGACATCAGTGTGTAAAGGATATCACCACATGGGCTCAGGAACACTTCATAAAACCACTGTCAGTAACTACAGTTGGTCGCTACGTACAAGTGCAAGTTAACACTCTACTATGCAAAGCCAAACCCATTTACCAACAACACCCTGAAACGCTGCTGGCTTTGCTGGGCCCGAGCTCACCTAAGATGGACTGATGCAAAGTGGAAAAGTGTCTGTAGTCTGGCGAGTCCACATTTCAAATTATATTTGGAAACAGAGGTCGTGGTGTCCTCCAGAAAAAAGAGAAAAAATAACCATTCGGATTGTTGTAGGCGCAAAGTTCAAAAGCCAGCATCTGTGATGGTATGGGGGTGTATTAGTGCCCAAGGCATGGGTAACTTACACATCTGTGAAGGCACCATTAATGCTGAAAGATCCATAAAGGTTTTGGAGCAACATATGTTGTCATCCAAGCAATGTTATCATGGACGCCCCTGCTTATTTCAGCAAGGCAATGCCAAGCCACGTGTTACAACAGCGTGGCTTCATAGGTACTTTCCTGGCCCGCCTGCAGTCCAGACATGTCTCCCACCGAAAATGTGTGGAGCATTATGAAGCGTAAAATACGACAGCAGAGATCCCGGATTGTTCAACGACTGAAGCTCTACATAAAACAAGAATGGGAAAGAATTCCACTTTCAAAGCTTCAACAATTACTTTCCGCAGTTCCCAAACGCTTATTGGGTGTTGTTAAAAGAAAAGGTGATGTAACACAGTGGTGAACATGTCCTTTCCCAACTACTTTGGCACGTGTTGCAGCCATGAAATTCTAAGTTTATTATTATTTGCAAAAAAAATAAAGTTTATGAGTTTGAACATCAAATATCTTGTCTTTGTAGTGCATTCAACTGAATATGGGCTGAAAATTATTTGCAAATCATTGTATTCTGTTTATATTTACATCTAACACAATTTCCCAACTCATATGGAAATGGGGTTTGTATATATATATATATATATATATATAGTTAAATGTTTTTGTAGCTCTTCCAAAGATGTTTCATACAGTTGATCATAAATTATTATAGTACAAATTGTACAACTATGGAATAAGAGGAGTGGCACCTGTGTGGCTTTGAAGTTACTTGAAGGACAGAAAAAAATTGTTAACAATAAATAAATCTGTATTACACAATATTAGTGGTGAAATCCTACAGGGATCGGTATTTGGGCCTATAGTTTTTCTTGTGTATGTCATTGATATCACTATGGTTTCCAAACCGTTTAGGTCTATTTTATTTGCAGACAACACTAATGTATTTTATTTGGGACAACATTTTGAAGATGTGTCAGAGGTGGTTGAAAACCAGTTAAATTTAAAGATGATTTATGTAATTAGGTTATCCTTGAATTCTAATAAAACTAAGTTATCTTTTTTTTTTTTTGTAGTAGTAGGAAAAGTGCAGATGCTTGTTATATGTTGAAGGAGTTGAGATTCAAAAAACAAAAAAGATTAAGTTTTGGGGTGTTATGATTGACCAAATAATATCAATTAAATCCAAAACTACATAAAGGTTAAAATATCAACAACTAATTATATTAAAACAGGAGGTGAAGGAATTTCTAAATAAAAAAAGAGTTGTGTATTTTGTATAATTCACTGATTGTTCCATATCTGACATAATGTGTTGAGGTATGAGGTAGTGCCTGTAAAACATATTTAAATCCAATCTTACTTTAACAGAAAAGAGCTGTAAGTGTCATTAGTGGAAATGCATACAGGGAGCCCCCAAATCTTAATGAAATTTCATGCACCTGTTGAGTACAATATCCTAAAAATCATGTATAAAAAGCATGGAAAAATTTCCAGAACAGATTTGAAAACGGAGAAAGTAATTATAATCTAAAAGGAACTGAGCTTTAAAAGAAAATTCCAGTTTAGAACAACAACAATGGAAGTTTCAATCAGTTGTCCATTTTGTGGAACAAACTTGACAATGGATCAAAACAATTTAAAACTTTTTCTGTATCAAAAGAAAATGAAAATCATGATGAAAATATATTTTGAGGAAATCAAGGTTTGATTTATTTTTTAGTTTATTTTGTTGTATGTTGTGAAGTGGAAATATGGCATTGTAGTCTCCCAATTTGAACAACAAATACTCGTGTTGTGTAAATATGTGACAGATTTTCTACGTTTGTACTTATTCTTTGTACACTTTGTTTTGTATTTCTCATTGACTATTTTTTTCTTCTATTTGACACAGTCCTTTTCCTTTATTTTTGTTACGGCAATTTGTTTATTTGGCAATAGGCCGTTTGAGGCGGGAAAACAACCTTTTTGAGCATCACAAGTTTGTCATAAGACACAACTTCACAATACCAGGAAGTATAGCTAACAATACATTTTAATTGCTCATTTCAAGATCACATTTAGGTTTTAAAGCTTAAATGTAATGTCTTATGTCAAAGAATAATAACAAGACAATTTTGACAATTTTTTTTTCTCATTACAAGCTAAAATAACTTTCATTGTTTCTTTTTACTCTTTTTTTTTTTTTTTTTAAAGAGGAGCATTTTTTCCAGTGAGGATATGATACCGTATTTTTCGGACTATAAGTCGCAGTTTTTTTTATAGTTCGGCCTGGGGTGCGACTTTTACTCCGGAGCAACCTATGTATGAAATTATTAACACATTACCGTAAAATATAAAATAATGTTATTTATCTAATTCGCGGAAGAGACGAAGAAAATGTCAAACACACGTCAGCAATTGTCACACACACGTGAACCAATAAGAATTTGTCGAGGGATGGTCATGGCAGAAGTGCATTGTGGGTCATGGAATGCCAACTGCTATATGCTACTGCCGTGGCTATTAATATGGATCATTTCATCGTTGGCGGTAACTTATAAAAACTGAGAAGAGCTGAACAAAAATGGCACCGAAAAGGAAATAATGTACAGCAGATTACAAGCTGGACGTAGTGAAATATGCAGGAAGAAGATTTCATGGGATTTATCAATGAGGAGTGACAGATTGTTTGGTAAACGTATAGCATGTTCTATATGTTGTAGTTCATGGGTGTCAAACTCTGGCCAAATTGGCCCGCCGTGTAATTTAATTTGGCCCTTGAGGCAATATCAAATTAACATTACAGCTGGACCGCTGTTATTACACAGCAGCTGTGCCTCTGTAACACCTCAATTTCTCACACTTGCCAGTCCTCATGGCCTGCCTTTTCCCCGTGGCATCAAGCACGCGCCCCCCTCTCACGCACACGCTCACTACACTTTGTGTGTAGCCGTGGAGGCACCACCTTTGTCTGCCTCACTTCTGGTCTGCAGCGTTATTTTGATCAGGAAACACAGAATTTCCATGATTTTGACCATGAAAATTATCCAAATATACAGGAAGCACCCCAAAATCACATAGAAAGCATAGACCAAAAGAGAAATATTCAAACTTATTTTATTTCCTTGTTTTTTGAACATCTCATAGTTAAGTCTTATACCCCTCCTGGTGGCAAGGTGAGGCACTGCCTCACTTGCCTCCCCTGACAGCCCGTCATTGCATTTTACATACCCGTAGTTCTGCGGACATCATGTCAAACTAGTGGCACCAACATGGCATAATCAGTTATTGGCCGGTGGGGGCACCAAACACGTCCGTCAAAACTTCAAAACAAATTACAGGTCAAAGGTGGGATTTCTGAAATGACAGATCATATTAAAAAACATGCAAAATATTGTTGTAAATATGCCTGATTTAGCCCGGTGCTAGTTTCCTTCTTTAGTCCCAGACATAAAAGGAAATACGTAAAAATAAGACCTCATCATTAAGAATTACAGTTTGAAAATATATGAATGAAAAACAGTTTACACAGTGGCACACAGTACATGCAGCTTTTAATGCATTCAGGCTCATTTGAGATCTTACCAGCTAATAGTAAACTTTGGTCATTGTAGCTGATAGTTCTTGAGCAGCTTTATGTTTGTTTTTTGCATGGACATACACAACTGTATCATCAGAGAAATACACAGCAACCTGGGAGATCAGTAAATAAAAATGACATGTACCCATAATGCATTGCTGTGCCTCTACTGTGTATTGGGGTAGTTTATGGGCTAAATCAAAACTGATTCTGTTCATAACATTTATGGACAGAATTTCTAGGCGCAGTCAAGGCGTTGAGGGGTTACTGTTCGGTGGCCGTGGGACTAGGTTTCTGATTTTTGCAGATGATGTGGTCCTGATGGCTTCATCTGGACCACTGGATCAGTTTGCAGCTGAGTGTGAAGCGACCGGAATGAGAATCAGCACCTCCAAATCCGAGTCCATGGTTCTCTCCCGGAAAAGGGTGGAGTGCCATCTCCGGGTTGGGGAGGAGACCCTGCCCCAAGTGGAGGAGTTCAAGTACCTAGGAGTCTTGTTCACGAGTGAGGGAAGAGTGGAGCGTGAGATCGACAGGCGGATCGGTGCGGCGTCTTCAGTAATGCGGACGTTGTATCGATCCGTTGTGGTGAAGAAGGAGCTGAGCCGGAAGGCAAAGCTCTCAATTTACCGGTCGATCTTCGTTCCCATCCTCACCTATGGTCATGAGATTTGGGTCATGACCGAAAGGATAAGATCACGGGTACAAGCGGCCGGAATGAGTTTCCTCCACCGTGTGGCGGGGCTCCCCCTTAGAGATAGGGTGAGAAGCTCTGTCATCCGGGAGGAACTCAAAGTAAAGATTGAGAGGAGCCAGATGAGGTGGTTCGGGCACCTGGTCAGGATGTCACCCGAACGCCTCCCGAGGGACGTGTTTAGGGCACGTCCAACCGGTAGAAAAGGCCACGGGGAAGACCCAGGACACGTTGGGAAGAGTATTTCTCCTGGCTGGCCTGGGAACACCTCGGGATCCCCCGGGAAGAGCTAGACGGAGTGGCTGGGGAGAGGGAAGTATGGGCTTCCCTGCTTAGGTTAGTGCCCCCGCGACCTGACCTCGGACAAGCGGAAGAAGATGGATGGATGGATGGATATTCAAATATTTTCCTGGGCGCAACCAATGACTGAATAAAAACAACCAAAAAATAAATATAAAAATAAATATTATTAAAAACGACTTTAAAGGGTAAAACCAATTAAAACAATAAATAGAAATCCATCCATCGATTTTCTACCGCTTGTCCCTTTTGAGGTCGCATAATGCATTGTTGCGCCTCTACTGTGTATTGGGGTAGTTTATGGGCTAAATCAATGTTTTTTGATTACTGAGATATATATCACTTGGAACTCCTAATTGCAGTCATGGTTAGTTATAAGGGAAAAAAAAGAAGTTAAGACCTTAAGTGAAAATTGGTGGAAATAGAAAACAAAAAATCCCCCAGTTGTTACAGAAAACCAGGAAAAGCGTCACAACTGTGAAGTCTCAGAAACACCTGGCCCTATTGTCCTGAGGAGGAATGTTTCCATTGTGAAACAGTTGGTTGGTTGGTTGGTTGAAAATGTGGGTGGAGTAGTTGAAAGAAAAATATCCAAATAATTATATCACAGGCAAAGTACAATTCTGACCAAACCGGGAATTTTGGGAAAGGTTTGAATGCCCTGAATGGCCCAAACATCTTGAAGTTGGAATGGAATGATTTAAATGATAAATATGGAATTTATAGGGGGACGAAACGGGCTACGGAAGAAGAAGAAGAAGAAAAAATAGATTTTGGCATACAGTATGCCTTTGGTAATTGACATAATTGGCCCCAGTAATTATTTGGCAGCGTTTTTAATGACTAAAACTTCAAGACATGACGGGCACACACCTTAAAGCAGGTGGATTGAAGCTTAAATAGACGGACTTGTCAGATGTGCATGCACACGATGGCTTAAAATTTAAATCAATCAATCAATCAATGTCCCTAGTGTCTCAAAGGGCTGCACAAACCACAACACAAACCACTACGACATCCTCGGTAGGCCCACATAAGGGCAAGGAAAACTCACACCCAGTGGGACGTCGATGACAATGATGACTATGAGAACCTTGGAGAGGACGAAAGCAATGGATGTCGAGTGGGTCTAACATGATACTGTGAAAGTTCAATCCATAGTGGATTCAACACAGCCGCGAGAGTCCAGTCCAAAGCGGATCCAACACAGCAGCGAGAGTCCCGTCCATAGCGGAGCCAGCAGGAAACCATCCCAAGCGGAGGCGGGTCAGCAGCGCAGAGATGTACCAAGCCGATACACAGGCAAGCGGTCCATCCTGGGTCCCGACTCTGGACAGCCAGTACATCATCCATGGCCATCGGACCAGACCCCCTCCACTAGGGAGAGTGGGACATAGGAGAAAAAGAAAAGAAACGGCAGATAAACTGGTCTAAAAAGGGAGTTTATTCAAAGGCTTGAGTATACAAATGAGTTTTAAGATGAGACTTAAATGCTTCTACTGAGGTGGCATCTCGAACATTCCAGAGTACTGGAGCCCGAATTGAAAACGCTCTATAGCCCGCAGACTTTTTTTGGGCTCTGGGAATCACTAATAAGCCGAAGTCCTTTGAACGCAGATTTCTTACCGGGACATATGGTGCAATATAATCGGGAAGATAGGCTGGATCTAGACCGTGTAGTATTTTATAAGTAAGTAGTAAAACCTTAAAGTCACATCTTAAGTGCACAGGAAGCCAGTGCAGGTGAGCCAGTATAGGCGTAATATGATCAAACCTTCAAGGTACTCAAAGCGCTTTGACACTAATTCCACATTTACCCATTCACACACTGACGGAGGGAGCTGCCATGCAAGGCGCTAACCAGCACCCACCAGGACACAACGGACGTGACGAGGTTGGTACTAAGTGGGGGTTGAACTAGGGACCCTCGGATTGCACACGGCCACTCCCCCACTGCGCCACGCCGTCCCTAAAACCTTGGGGACCTTAACACCTGTTTATGCTGCATTATATTTCGGCCGGGCTTCACGGTGGCAGAGGGGTTAATGCGTCTGCCTCACAATACGAAGTTCCCGCAGTCCTGGGTTCAAATCCAGGCTCGGGATCTTTCTGTGTGGAGTTTGCATGTTCTCCCCGTGAATGCGTGGGTTCCCTCCGGGTACTCCGGCTTCCTCCCACTTCCAAAGACATGCACCTGGGGATAGGTTGATTGGCAACACTAAATTGGCCCTAGTGTGTGAATGTGAGTGTGAATGTTGTCTGTCTATCTGTGTTGGCCCTGCGATGAGGTGGCGACTTGTCCAGGGTGTACCCTGCCTTCCGCCCGATTGTAGCTGAGATAGGCGCCAGCGCCCCCCGCGACCCCGAAAGGGAATAAGCGGTAGGAAATGGATGGATGGATTGATATATTTCGGCCAAAACACATGTTTATGTTATGGCGGTGGATAGTAAAATTGAGATGTTTATTGTTTAGTTTTTTTAACTTGACATTTTATTTTATTTTTTTCAAAAAATGTATAAAGTCCCCAAAAAAAAATAACGCCCTTTATAGGGCCTAAATATCCATGTTTGTGTGGATATAGCCGCCATATCTGGCGTAACTCCTTATGGAAACAGACTGTATGTTGCGCTGCCATTTCCTTATAAAGAGATTTTAAAAAAAAAGTATTTTTAGCAGCGCAGTACAGAGTGTTTACGTTTCCTTTTTCAGATATGATTTAACTTTGTCACTGCTACCTTAGTGATTGTAAATCCAATAAAGATATCGCGTCACTAACAAGGCCCAGAGCTACCTGCTGCCATTGAGAAGAAGTTCATTTCAGTTCAGTTTCAGTTTATTTCGAACATGCATACGATACAAAGTAATGCATCACATATTTGAAAGTTGTTTCATTATGGCACAGTGAGTGGAAATGATGGGCCGGATAATGACGTTCCCTATAGCCACTGCTGTGTTCAGCCGGCTTTTTGAGGTGATTGTCAATATAACACATGTAAGGATATATACACAAAAAAGTGTTGTTAGCATGTGTTTGGATGAACTCCTACAGAATAGCTGACTCTCTGTGTTGTCAGAAATTTGGTCACTATGATGCTGTTGCAGCAATACATCACATGTGACCATGTTAGTAGTTAGAGAAGTGGTTCTTAACGTTGTTGGAGGTACTGAACCCCACCAGTTTCATATGCGCATTCACCGAACCCTTCTTTAGTGAAAAATAAAAAGTTTTTTTTTCAAATTCAAGACAAAGTTATATGTTTTTGGTAACACTTTAGAATGGGGGAACATATTCTAAGTAACAAAGACTTAATTTAGAGTTATTTGGTTAGGGTTAGGGTCAGAGTTATAATAAGGCCATGCCGAATAATGTATCAATAAGTACTTAATAATAACTAGTTAAGAGCCAATATGTTACTAATTTGCATGTTAAAAAGCAACTAATCAATGGTGAATATGTTCCCCATACTAAAGTGTTACCATGTTTTTTTTTACTGGTGCACAAAATGAACCGTGCATGAACATCACCTTGTTCAAACAAGAAAACCAACACAGTGCATAAACTCACAACAAATTACACACCTGTTGCCATATCCGTAGTATGCCGATAGGGAGAAATTTGTATTTACTCGATGAGTCGGGTGTGTTTTGATCTCCGCCCAACCCCTGAGGCCGACTCACCAAACCCCTAGGGTTCGATAGAACCCAGGTTAAGAACCACTGAGTTAGAGGTTTATGCAATGGTAGAAATCCGATCGCTACGATACTGTCCTGACAGTTTATCTTGTGCGGTGACCTAGTCACTATGACGCTGTCATATGTGACCGTGTTAAAGGCAATCACAGTTAGGGGAACATAACACCAGGTGAGGCATACATACTTTTTTTTCTTTTTTACTTAATTTAATATATGCAGCTCTAGTCATTGTTGATTTACGTTGCACATTTGAGTAACAGGAAAAAAAAGGGAGTTATTCGCTTTCATAAAAACGTTATCATAATATGATATTATGATATGATAAATGGGTCCAAAAAGTATTTGATAAAGTTGTTGTTAAATATTGTTTGGTCCCATTTGCTTTTAACTAAATAAATCAAGTATTATGAGTGTATATTACCTTTCTGTATTTGTATCTGAAGCAGCAATAGCTATCCTCCATGAAAATGTACTTTGTATGATCGCATTCATTTAGTCTTAAAGTCCAGTTTCCAGAAGTATTTAATCTTGGATACAGTATATAATCCTCCATATTGTCAGAAACATTCATTTAATTCAATTTCAATCCAAGAAATTAAACAATAATTTTGCCTCTGACAAAAAACACCCACAAACGCTGGCTTACTCTAATAAAAATGCGATGTTTGTTATAAATACAGTTAAAAAAAAAAAAGAAAATAAAAAAAATGCTGGCTTCTCTGGAGAGACCTGTGTCTGCTAGCTTGAGCGCCCCCACTTCTCCCAATGTGGTGAGTCAGAGTACTGCTGAGGCATTGAACTGCAAATTGACAATGTATCGCCCCCGACCTTGAGGCAGAGATACTTGCTGCCTCATGACCTGCCTTTACCCGGTGGCAACAAGCATGCGTCCCCTCACACGCACACGCCCAATACATACTGTGTGTAGCCGTGGACCGGAGGTGGGTAGTAACGCGCTACATTTACTCCTTTACATTTACTTGAGTAACTTTTGGGATTAATTGTACTTCTACGAGTAGTTTTTTTGCAACATACTTTTACTTTTACTTGAGTATATTTATAGAGAAGAAACGCTACTTTTACTCCGTTCCATTTATCTACATTCAGTTCGCTACTCGCTACTTTTTTTTAATCGATCTATAAATGTTTGTTTTGGTTCATGACAGAGCTTCAACGTAGAATCTACGCATGCCTGCGTTTCACCAATCACATGCAGTCACTGGTGACGTTGGACCAATCAAACAGAGCCAGGCGGTCACATGACCCGATTTAAACAAGTTGAAAAACGTATTGGGGTGTTACCATTTAGTGGTCAATTGTACGGAATATGTATTTTACTGTGCAATCTACTAATAAAAGTTTCAATCAATCAATCAATCAAAAGTGTAAAGGAAAAAAGACACTTTTTATTTCAACCGTACTTCCCGTCAAAAACCTAAAGACTGATCGCACAGTTCCTGTCTTCACAATAAAAGCGCCGCTCCATCGCGCCTGCGCTAACAAAATAAGAGTCCCCGAAAGCCAGCGCAAACAAGCTAGCAAGATACGGAGTTTGCCGCCAATGTATTTATTGTGAAGTGTATAAAAACGAATATGGAAGCTGGACAGATAAGATGCCCAAAACCAACGACTTTCATGTGGTATTAGACAGAAAAGAGGAACTTTTTTTTTCCTCCATTTGAAAACGTGCACGTCTGATTCCAATCATTGCAAGTCCTCAGAATCAGGTAATACACAAACTTATATTCTTGTCTTCATGAAAGATAGGAATCTATGTGTTGAACATGCATGTATATTCATTAAAACACCTTCAACATGTCAACAAAAACGGCAAAATAAATAAATATAAACAACCCCAAAAAAAGGAAATGAGCGGTAAGAAATGGATGGATGGATGGAAATTATATGCTGTATATATAAATGTATATATATATATATATATATATATATATATATATATATATATATATATATATATATATATATATATATATATATATATATATATATATATATATATATATATATATACATACATACATACATACATACATACATATATATATATGTATATAGGGACGGCGTGGCGCAGTGGGAGAATGGCCGTGCGCAACCCGAGGGTCCCTGGTTCAAATCCCACCTAGTACCAACTTAGTCACGTCCGTTGTGTCCTGAGCAAGACACTTCACCCTTGCTCCTGATGGATGCTGGTTGGCGCCTTGCATGGCAGCTCACTCCATCAGTGTGTGAATGTGTGTGTGAATGGGTAAATGTGGAAGTAGTGTCAAAGCGCTTTGAGTACTTTGAAGGTAGAAAAGCGCTATACAAGTACAACCCATTTATCATTTATTATATATATATACATACATACATACATACATACATACATATATATATATGATTTGTGTGTGTATAAATGATGTCTGTGTATGTATATATGAGGTAGATCACCTCGACTTGGTCATTTACTAAGTAATTGATAAACGTTGAAAAACTTATTGGGGTGTTACCATTTAGTGGTCAATTGTAGGGAATATGTACTGTACTGTACAAGTTTTAATCAATCAATCAAATCAATGAATGCCTACTGAGGGTATGGTGCTGTTTAGTTATTGTGGCTCAATGTGCCATTTTTTTATTTTATTTTAATGTACTATTATTCAATACATATTATTGTTTTAGTTGCTTAATAGATATTCCTGGCTCTGAATTTGCTCGTTGCTATTTTTATGTTTTTGTGCATTATTTATTGCTGTAATCATTAAACAAACAGGTTACTCATCAGTTACTCAGTACTTGAGTAGTTTTTTCACAACATACTTTTTACTTTTACTCAAGTAAATATTTGGGTGACTACTCCTTACTTTTACTTGAGTAATACATTTCTAAAGTAACAGTACTCTTACTTGAGTACAATTTCTGGCTACTCTACCCACCTCTACCATGGAGGCACCGCCTGTGTCTGCCTCACTTCTCGTCTGCTGCATTGTTTTCATCAGGAAATGTGGAATTTCCGCGATTTTGACCAGGGAAATTATCAAAATATACAGGAACTGCACCTAGATCACATAGAAAGCATAAACCAAAAGAAAAATACTAAAACGTATTTTATTTGATTACTTCATTTTGGAACATCTCATGGTTAAGCCACCTGCCTCACTTGCCTCCCCTGACTGCACGTCAATGGAACATAACTATAATGAATCTATAAGAAGTAACATTGTGTTAGCTCACTGTGATGTCTGTCAGTATGTATATGAAATTGTGACATTGATTCATCATGCACTTGGATAGTCTCCTATGAGAAAAACCAACATGTTTAAAGTTACAGTTATGGACGAGATGGTTCTAATACGAGTCAAAATTACAAGCTGTAATAATCTTGTCAGTGTCAGAGGTATTAGGTGTCATTGAACCCCAAGATGCAGAGATGGAGGCAGGCATGGTATATGAAGACATGATTTAATTAAAACTACACAAGAACAAACAAAAAGCACGCACGTGGGCGGAATAACAAACTAAGAAAGCTAGCACTGGAAGCTAGAAAACAAAAAGGAACTTTAGCATGGAAGTTAGTGGATAGCAAACAGAAAAACTGGAAATAACTAATGGCTAAAAAGAACAGCTTACCGCTACGACAACCAGGACAAAATGTAGCATGACAAGTAATAGCTGAAAAGAATCACATCGACACGACAAGAGCAACATATGGCAACGACAAGTCCAAATGACAATAAAATGATCCAGCAACTGACACAAGACAAAGCATGTACAAATAGGAGCAGGCTGATTGGCAACAGGTGTGGCCAGGTGCCAATCAGCCGTAGCTGAGTAGGAACACAGCACTCAGGGAACAAGACAGGAAGCTGACAAAATAAGAGCACCTGACAGGAACTAAAGACAGGAGATACTAAACACAGAGGAAACGGACTAATGCAGAGGAAACAACTAAAACATAGACAAACTGTCAGCGGGAAAGTCTGACCGTCAGCCTGTATAGGTCATAACTCATTAAGTGCTACAACCAAAATGGCAGATGGCTTGAAAAAAACGACTAATAAAGTAAAATGACTAGTAAAATATGACTGTCTGGCTCCTCTCACCAACACCACAAATTGGCGACGAGGATAAGCGCTTCAGTACCGAATCCACCACCCTTCCTTCCTCATGTGGGTGAGCCGCCGATACCGTTTTGAGACGTGTCGGAGGATGTTCGACAACTACATGCTCGTCATTAATGCAAGAGGAGACGCATGGCCGGATGCAAGGCAGTGTTACTCCATTGCCCGGATCCAGAGGGACAAGGGCTTTTCTACACTTTGCCAGACCAAGGTACAACTTATGACGATGCCGTGTCTACTCAAGAGAGACACTTTGTACCGGAAGTTAATGTCGTGGCCAGCAGACACACATTCAGACAACGCACTCAACGAGCGGAAGTACGTGGCCGCGTTGAGAGCGTTAGCTTCCCCGTGTGATTTCGGACACATGGAATACGAAATGATACAAGATCCGCTGATTTCATATACGTATCTCGATTTTGTGAGAGAGAAATTACTGCTCGAAGATGACCCCTCTATGGAGAAAGCTCTCAAGATCGCATGCCAAGTGGAAGCAGCGGTTAAAAATGCCACACTTCTTTCGTCAGCTAAAACGGTTTCGAGCGCGCCAGTGCAAGCTGTCGGCGCATCAAAAGTACATTTCCGAGGACAAAGAGGAGCTCGCTATTCCAAAAACCCAGCTCCAGACTATGATATAAGTCTATGAGCAAGAACTGATGAAAACTGCTTGGATGAAAGGCCAAACATTTTCTAAGACAAACTAAACAGTCGACTTATCAGTTGAATGCCGTGTAAATAATAATAACCTGATGAATGACAACACCCATAGGCACATTCATAAATGTGACATGTGTACAGTATTTTCAAATGTCTGTAATACTACTTATATCCTCAAAGATGCTGTAAGGCCAGGATAAATTAAAAAGACAAAAGAATCACATGCCAAAAATATAAAGTTACAGTCCTAATGATTGTCACACACACACTGGGTGTGGTGAAATGTGTCCTCTGCATTTTACCCATCCCCATGTTCACTCCCTGGGAGGTGAGGGGAGCAGTGGGCAGCAGCGGTGGCGGCGCTCGGGAATCATTTTGGAGATTTAACCCCCAATTCCAACCCTTGATGCAGAGTGCCAAGGGAGTCAATGGTTCCCATTTTTATAGCATTCAGAATGACTCGGCCGGGGTTTGAACTCACAACCTTCCAGTGTCAGGGCGGACACTCTAACCACAAGACCACTGAGCAGGTCTAATTAAATATAAACATAAATAAAATATGGCATAAATACAGTCCTGGGTTCAAATCCAGGCTAGGGATCTTTCTGTGTGGAGTTTGCATGTTCTCCCCGTGAATGCGTGGGTTCCCTCCAGGTACTCCGGCTTCTTCCCACTTCCAAAGACATGCACCTGGGGATAGGTTGATTGGCAACACTAAATGGTCCCTAGTGTGTGAATGTGAGCGTGAATGTTGTCTGTCTATCTGTGTTGGCCCTGTGATGAGGTGGCGACTTGTCCAGGGTGTACCCCGGCTTCCGCCCGATTGTAGCTGAGATAGGCGCCAGCGCCCCCCGCGACCCCAAAAGGGAATAAGCGGTAGAAAATGGATGGATGGATGGATAAATACAGAATAGCATAATCAGCTACTGGCCAGCGGTGCATCAAACATGTCTGTCTGTCAAAACTTCAAAACAAATTGCAGATCATCAAAGGTGGGATTTCTGAAATGACAGATCATATTAACAAACATGCAAAACATTGATTGGTTGAAACTTTTATTAGTAGATTGCACAGTACAGTACATATTCCGTACAATTGACCACTAAATGGTAACACCCGAATAAGTTTTACAACTTGTTTAAGTCGGGGTTTACATTAAATCAATTCATGGTAACGCAGTGCTAGTTTCCATCCTTAGTCCCAGACATAAAAGGAAATACGTAAAAATGGTTAGACCACATTATATAAAACACTAAGAATTACATTTGAAAAATATATGAATAAAACACAGTTTCAGTGGCACACAGTACATGCAGTTTTGATGCACTCAGGCTCATTTGAGAACTTACCAGCTAATAGTAAACTTTGGTCATTGCAGCTGATAGTTCTTGAGCAGCTTTATTTTTGTTTTTTGCATGGACATACACAACTGTATCATCAGAGAAATACACAGCAACCTGGCAGATCAACAATTAAAAATCACTTGTACCCATAATGCATAGCTGTGACTGTACTGTGTATTGGGGTAGTTTATAGGCTAAATCAATGTTTTTTGATTTTTTAAAAAATACATCACTTGGAACTTTTACTTGCAGTCATGGTTAGTTTTAAGGTAAAAAAATAAAATAAAAAGATGTTAAAACCATATGCAAGAATCAGTGGCGTGCAGGCCTCATGCAAAGAAATAACATATAATGATAAAATAATTGTAATTGTTAGTTTTTAATTTTCATTTAGCTTCACCAATTTGGATTCTTTTTTCTTCAAAATCGCTGAATTTTCGCAATCCCTCGTAAACTTCTCTGTCTGCCGTGCGGCCAGAACGCGTTCTTGTCTGGTGTGTTGGTGAGCGTTCAAAACAGAGAAAAAAGTTTAAGGGGAGGCAAACTGTTCTCGTGTCTCACGATAGGGGTGCTCATGATCAGACACATATGGTGGCGTAAGCCAGTCAAGTGCCGCAGCGAGTAACATGTTTTGTGTGTTGGTTGAGCCATCAAAACGGCAGAGAAAAAAGTCTGAAGGACCAGATGAGTCGCCCGCTGGCCTGTTCTAGAAATAGCTCAAATAGCAGCACTTACCAGTGAGCTGCCTCTATTTTTTAAATTGTATTTATTTACTAGCAAGCTGGTCTCACTTTGCTCGACATTTGTAATTCTAAGAGAGACAAAACTCAAATAGAATTTGAAAATCCAAGAAATTATTTTAAAGATTTGGTCTTCACTTGTTTAAATAAATTCATTTATTTTTTTACTTTGTTTCTTATAACTTTCAGAAAGACAATTTTAGAGAAAAAATACAACCTTGAAAATGATTTTAGGATTTTTAAACACATATACCTTTTTACCTTTGAAATTCCTTCCTCTTCTTTCCTGACAACTTAAATCAATGTTCAAGTATTTTTTTTTTATTTATTGTAAAGAATAATAAATACATTTAATTTAATTCTTCATTTTAGCCTCTGTTTTTTCGACGAAGAATATTAGTGAAATATTTCTTCAAACTTATTATGATTAAAATTTAAAAAAAAAAATTTGGCAATGGCAAATCTAGAAAAACTGTAGAATCAAATTTAAATCTTATTTCAAAGTCTTTTGAATTTCTATTAAAATTTTTGTTCAGGAAAATCGAAAATAAATAATGATTTGACTTTGTTAGAAATATAGCTTGGTCCAATTTGTTATATATTCTAACAAAGTGCAAATTGGATTTTAACCTATTTAAAACATGTCATCAAAATTCTAAAATTAATATTAATCAGGAAAAATTACTAATGATGTTCCATATGTTTTTCAAAAAGATTCAAATTAGCTAGTTTTTCTATTCATTTTTTTCGGTTGAATTTTTAATTTTAAAGAGTCGAAATTGAAGATAAACTATGTTTCAAAATGTTATTTTCATTTTTTTCGTCTTTTATTCCTCTTTTAAACCGTTCAATTAAGTGTTTTTTTCATCATTTTTTCTCTACAAAAAACCTTCCGTAAGAGGAAAAAAAATGTACGACGGAATGACAGACAGAAATACCCATTTTTTTTATATATATGTATAGATTTATTTATTTAAGGTAAATTGAGAAAATTGGCTATTTTTGGCAATTTATTTAAGTGTGTTTCAAACTGGTAACCCTTCGCATTAATCAGTACCCAAGAAGTAACTCTTGGTTTCAAAAAGGTTGGTGACCCCTGTCTTAGACTTTTAAAACAGTAGGAAGTGAAGGAGGACTTTTAACAGAAAGTGACGGCTATTTATATCCAGAAGAACCGGACTTCATTTATAAGGTAAGGCGGCGATAACATTCTTTTTTTTTCGTTTTTTAATGAAATGCACATTTTTTGGCCGACAGTTTGTGTTAAGAATGCAGAAATGAAACATAACCCGTAAACAGCTGCCAATCAAATGGCAAATAATCTGCGCAGAGGGCATAGTGTATATTAGTAAATCTGATTCTGACTACATCGGTGCCTCAGCAGCTCTAAACCTCACCGTACATCACTGGCAAGAATGGTGGTAAAAAAAAATTCCCCCTGTTGTTAGAGAAAACCAGGAGAAGCGTCACAATTGTGAATTCCCAGGCACACCTGGCCCTATTGTCCTGAGGAAGAATGTTTCTGTTGTGAAACGGTTGGTTGGTTGATTGAAAACGTGGGTGGAGTAGTCGAGGAAAAAAAAAAATATCCCGGGCAAAGTAGAATACGGACCAAACTGGGAATTTTAGGAAAGGTTTGCGTGCCCTGAATGGTCTTAGCATTTTTAAGTTGGAATGGGATGAATCAGATGAAAAATACGTCAGTTATAGAAGGACGAAACTTGCTCTGGAAGAAGATGAAGGAAAAATAGATTTTGGCATGCGGTATGCCTTTGGTAATTGACATAATTGGCCTCCGGTGATTCTTTGGTAGGGTTTTTAATGACTAAAGCTATGAGGAAATGATTCACTTTCGTGACATGACGGGCACACACCTTAAAGCAGGTGGACTGAAGCTTAAATAGACGGACTTATCAGAGATGTGCATGCACACGATGGCTGGAATGGAATGGCTCAACATCCTGACTCTGATGAGTCTTTTAACTGCAAGTAAGTTGAACACTGAAGACCTGTTTATGCTGCATTATATTTCAGCCAAAACACATGTTTATGTTATGGTGGTGGATGGGAAAACTGAGATGTTTATTGTTTTGTTTTTTTAACTTGACAGTTTTTTATTTTATTTTTTCAAATAAATTTTTATAGTCCAAAAAAATGTAAGCCCTTTATAGGGCTTAAATATCCATGTTTGTGTGGATATAGCCGCCATATGTGCCGTAACTCCTTATGGAAACAGACTGTATTTTGCGCTGCCATTTCCTTATAAAGAGATAAAAGTAAATGTATTTTTAGCAGCCCTGTATAGATTGTTTATGTTTCCTTTTTCCAGATATAATTACACTTTGTCACTGCTACCTTAGTGATTCTGAATCCAATAAAGATATCGTGTGACTAACAAGGCCCTTAGCTACCTGCTGCCATCGAGACAAAGTATATTTCAGTTTAGTTTGAGTTTATTTGGAACATGCATACGATACAAAGTAATGCATCACATATTTCCAGTTGTTTTATTATAGCACAGCCGAAAAGGAGTGGCAAGAAGCACAGTTTATTTAATCCTAACCCTTTTTATATCATTGCAATTTTATCCCATTTCCTTGTTCTCTGTTTGTAAGAGAATAGTGAAAAAAATAATGTAACAAATACGTAAACAAATACATAAATAATGATTATCTCCAAAAAAAAGTTCAAGATGTTCATCATAATTGTTCTTCTTTGTACTTAGTTTGAACAGTCTCTTAAAGTGAATCATATTGGTGTTTTGTTTGATTTCTTTACTTAATCCATTCCATAATTGAATTCCTCATACAGGAATGCTAAAGGTTTTAAGTGTCGTACGCGCATACAAATGTTATACATTGGATTTTCCCTTAGGTTATATTTCTCCTCTTTTGTTGGGAAAAATTGTTTTACATTATTGGGTAGCAGGTTATAATTTGCTTTGTACATAATAAAATATATGTATATATATATATATTATATATATATATATATATATATATATATATATATATATATATATATATATATATAATTAAATAATTTGCGAATGTGCCATCCTTGAAATTCAATATTTTTGATTCAATAAATAAAGGGTTTATATGTTCTCTATATCCAACATTATATATTATTCTAATTTATTTTTTTATAACACCATTAGCCAATGGAGCGCACATCTGTAGTCCTTTCCCCATTTTTCAGCACAATAACTCAGATATGGTAACACTAGTGAGTAGTAGAGAATATAGAGGGAGTCAGGGTCTAGAACATGTTTTGATTTATTCATTATTGATGTGTTTCTTGCTACTTTGTTGTATATTTTTACATGAGGTTTCCAGTTCATTTTATCATCTATTATTTCTGTTTCAATGTCTTCTCCGCCTATTTGTATTTGACTTTACCATCTACTGTTACCAAATAGCATTATTTGAGTTTTACCGAGATTCAAAGAGTCTGTTTTTGTCAAAACATCTTTTTAATTTGTTAATTTCTTCTATTTGTATCAGCTTCTGTGTGTTTTCCCCTGAGCAAAACCCAGTTGTGTCGTCTGCAAATAGTAATAACTTTAAGTCCTTTGTAAGTTTACAAATGTCGTTCATATAAAGATTGAACAATTTTGTCCCCAGTATTGATCCCTGAGGTACGCCACAAGATATCTCTGTCGTCGTGTGTTCGCCTAAGGCAGGGGTCAGCAACCTTTACCACTCAAAGAGCCATTTTGACCCGTTTCACAAAATAGAGAAAACAATGGGAGCCACAAAACTCTTGAAATTTAAAATGAAATAACACTGCATACAGAGTTGTTTTTACTTTGTGCTATGTATAAACCAGGGGTCTCAGACATGCGCCCGCACCTTAATATGAACATTTAATGATAGTGGGGCCCGCAAGTTTTTTGTGAATGTTGCTTTACATCATCACACTTGCCAACCATCCAGAATATTCCGAGAGACTACCGAATGTCAGATCAACCATTATCGCGAATGTTTGCAGAATTTCCCTCGATTAACAATAATAAAGGCAATCTATGAACGTGCTGCCTTTGACGCCCTCTACAACTCGTCCAATCAGCTTGCCGGCCGAGTTACATGTCGTATGAGGCTTCTGCTGGCACACGGAAACGATTGCAAGGCAAACCTGTTCAACAGCCATACAGGTTACACTGAGGGTAGTGATATAAACAACTTTAACACTCTTACTAATATGTGCCACACTGTGAACCCACACCAAACAAGAATGACAAACACATTTTGGGAGAACATCGGCACTGTAACACAACATAAACACAAAAGAACAAATACCCAGAATTCCATGCATCCCTACTCTTCCGGGCTACATTAGCACCAAATCCCCCCACACCCTCCGTGCGTCGGTTGAGGTGGGCGGGGTTGGAAGGGATATTGTGAACACGCTTATTAACAATAATAACGGCAATCTATGAAGGTGCTGCTTTTGACGCCCTCTACAACTCGTCCAATCAGCTTGCCGGCCGAGTCACATGTCGTATGAGGCCTCTGCTGACACACAGAAACGATTGCAAGGCATACTTGTTCAACAGCCATACAGGTTATGCTGAGGGTTGTGATATAAACAACTTTAACACTCTTACTAATATGCGCCACACTGTGAACCCACACCAAACAAGAATGACAAACACATTTTGGGAGAACATTGGCACTGTAACACAACATAAACACAAAAGAACAAATACCCAGAATTCCATGCATCCCTACTCTTCCGGGCTACATTAGCACCAAATCCCCCCACCCCCTCCGTGCGTCGGTTGAGGTGGGCAGGGTTGGAAGGGATATTGTGAACACGCTCATCAAGAGTAGAAAATGGCTTTGTTGGATGAATGGGAAATAAAGGAGGCAATATATGAGCCGAACGACAATAAATAACATCAAATAATAACTTTGGACTTTTTCACATGTTGTAAAAGTATTTGGTGACACTCCATTTGTGTAGTTATTAGCCTCGACCCGAGTGAACAGAAGGCTAATGCTAACTATTTCACGCTAAAGTTACGTGTTTGTTTTGTCGGCGTGAGATAAACGTTGACATTTGTTATGTCTACATTGTTATATTCAGCTTAAATGGACCAAAAGGAATCGCATGACATTCATTAATTCATTATCTACTGAGAGGATGACTTTCTGGCTGTTGGACACTGAATTTTTATGAACAATTCGATATTTTATTTTTTTAAATCGTATCGTTTTGTATATTATTGCTTCGTATTCCATTCACTTACTTTATTAGTAGGTAAATGTCCATAATATCAGTATAAAAAATATGATAAAACATTCCTCGATACGTCATCAGCCTGATTTGTACAAACTACCCTGAACTGTGAAATGTGGCGGAAACACAAAACCACACACTTCTACAGGAACCGTAAGTTCCTGAACCTTTGGTGGAAAAGAGCCTAAGACTTAAAAAGTCTACACATTTTTTATGGTGTACTCTTACACTTATATTGAATATTTTTTGGGCGTTAGCTCTTTCTTTTTACCTCCCATCAGCTCCCTTTGTGCACAATAGCTCCTGCACTTTAGAACCAATGACTCCTCTTCTTGAAACTCCCCACACGACCCAGTACCATGTTTCCCCATCAATTTGTTGATGAGGAACCATGGGAATGTTAATTAGTACACACCAAGGCTGCAACGATTAGTCGACATTATCGACAATAAAATTTGTTGCCGACAATCACAACCTGGCCGGAAGTGTGTCGCTCGCAAAATCATGGCAAGTGTTAACATGTAAAGTGTGAGTATATTTCCTCTATTTCTTCTTAAAAACATGAAAACCATGCTCATTTGGCAAAGCAGACCTCGTTTTTATGGCAGTACATCAGTGATACGCGAGCATTTAAAGCGCAGACATGATGTTGGATATTTGGAGGAAGGATGCGGACACAGCCTCGGTAAGAGGCTAGTTAGCTAACAAGCGTGAGCTCCAGGTTTTGTGAAAAAATTGTTTTTAACTATCATTTTAGTCAAAGTAAGCCAGCTGAACTTTGTCTACCTCAGTTTGAGTACGTTTTAAAGCAGCGTCAATTTGCAATGCCGTCAAAAAGAGGCACGGCGGAGTTGGGAGAGTGGCTGTGCCAGCAATCTGAGGGTTGCTGGTTCAATCCCCACCTTCTGCCATCCTAGTCACGTCCGTTGTGTCCTTAATGCAAGACAATTCACCCTTGCTCCTGATGGGTCCTGTTTAGTGCCTTGCGTGGCAGCTCCCGCCATCAGTGTGTGAATGGGTGAATGTGGAAATAGTGTCAAAGCGCTTTGAGTTCCTTAAAAAGTTCCTATACAAGTACAACCCATTTACCATAAACCATTTATCACTTTAACAAAACACGAACCACGCACAAGTGCACAGACAGACTAATGCAGATGCATCATCAGATTAAGTGTTATTTATGACAATGACAATAAGAGGAATTGAATTGAATTGAAGGTGGCGACTTGTCCAGGGTATACCGCGCCTTCCGCCCGATTGGAGCTGAGATAGGCGCCAGCTCCCCCCGTGACGCCAAAAGGGAATAAGCAGTAGAAAATTGACGGATGGATGAATTGAATTGAATTTAATTTAATTTAATTGAAGGTGGCGACTTGTCCAGGGTGTACCCCGCCTTCCACCCAATTGTAGCTGAGATAGGCGCCAGCGCCCCCCGCGACGCCAAAAGGGAATAAGCGGTAGAAAATGGATGGATGGATGATTGAATTGAAGGGCTTCACGGTGGCAGAGGGGTTAGTGCGTCTGCCTCACAATAAGAAGTTCCTGCAGTCCTGGGTTCAAATCCAGGCTTGGGATCTTTCTGTGTGGAGTTTGCATGTTCTCCCCGTGAATGCGTGGGTTCCCTCCGGGTACTCCGGCTTCCTCCCACTTCCAAAGACATGCAGCTGGGGATAGGTTGATTGGCAACACTAAATTGGCCCTAGTGTGTGAATGTGAGTGTGAATGTTGTCTGTCTATCTGTGTTGGCCCTGCGATGAGGTGGCGACTTGTCCAGGGTGTACCCCGCCTTCCGCCCGATTGTAGCTGAGATAGGCGCCAGCGCCCCCCGCGACCCCGAAAGGGAATAAGCGGTAGTAAATGGATGGATGGATGGATGATTGAATTGAATTGAGATTAAACAACTATTAAATAGCCAACATTTTAAGAATGAATAAAATATAGAATCATACACATTGAGTTCATTAGAGTGCTAAAACTGCCAAAAGTTAATCAATAGTCAATACACCAGTGTGCAGCTTTTTAAACATCACAAAATGCTTCATGCATTTTTTAAGGAAGTTAGATTTTATGTTTTGTTGTTGGTTTTCATTGCTGCTATGTTAACTTTTTAATAGTACATGCACAAGGTTTATTGTTTGTTTTTTTTTGCACTTTGCCGTTCCTTTCTTTTAAAAGGACAACAATTTTTTTGTCATTTTAATTTTGTGACAGCTGAATGAACAGCATAGTTACAGTAAATACATATTTGTGAATTAATTAATCAACTTTGTCAGTAAGCATGTGCCTAAAATAGCTTAAGCTGCATTTAGAAGTTGATGGAAAAATTAGAGACATTAAATATGTGCACACTCTACTATTTGATGATTGGACAAATTGTTAAGATAATCGTTGACTAATTGACAATCAAAATAACTGTTAGTTGCAGCCCTGGTTCACAAAGTCCTTTCTACCTATCTTCAAAAATCTCACATGCTGTATTTGATGCAAGTGTCTTCCTCTCTTGTTGCCTTATTTGTATTTGACTTTATTAAATGGATTTACCTTATTGTTTGGAAATACAAATACGATTGCACGAATAGAAATAGCACTGTTGATAATGAATAATTACCTCTATTATGACCAATACAATTGTTTCAAATGCAACAATACATTTCTTTAATGATAATTTGAATTACAAAAGAAAGCAGATGAATTCAGCAGAAGAAAAAGACGCAAACTATATTAACCCTGTAGAGTGTTATAGGAACGGTAGCTTTAGCTTTGTCAGTGTGCCGTGTTTTACCCAGTTTACCCTAGAGTAACAACATTAATATACGCTTGATAAAACTTTTTATTATTACATGTGTGAGTGTATGTACTAGAGATGCGCCGTTTGTGGTCTCATCCGCGGAGTCCGCGGATGAAACCGCGGGTCAGGCGGGTGACATGACGAAAGAATAGATTTTAAATAGATTCGGGCGGGTGGCGGTTGAACCATTCGGAAATATTTGATATACATAGTTCAGGGATCGGCAACCTTTACCACTCAAAGAGCCATTTAGACCGGTGTCATAAAGTAAAGAGGACAATAGGAGCCGCAAACATTTTCGCGAATATCTGCTGGCGAACACCCAGATAACAAGAATAAGGGCGTGCTATGAAGCCATTGCCTTTGACGCCTTCTACAACATACAAACTGCTTGCCAATCCAGCAACATGTTGTATGTAGTTTCCGCAGACACACGCACACGACTGCAAGGCATACTGGGTGTTACAGAGTACACTGATGGTTGTGATGTAAACAACTTTAACACTCTTACTAATATGCGCCACACTGTGAAGCCACACCAAACAAAAATGACAAATACATTTCGGGAGAACATCCTCACAGTAACACAACATAAACGCAACACAACAAATACCCAGAATCCTTTAGATCCATGACTCTTCCTGACTACCTATATTATACACCCCGCTAGCACTGGCAAGCAGTTTGTACATGTTGTAGAAGGCGTCAAAGGTAATGGCTTCATAGCACGCCCTTATTCTCGTTATCTGGATAAGCACCAGCAAATATTCCCGAGAATGGTTGCGACTCCCATTGTTTTCTTTACTCTGTGAAACGGATCAAAATAGCTCTTTGAGTGGTAAAGGTTGCCGACCCCTGAAATATAACAACGGGCGGGTGGCGGGCGGTTGCGGTTTTGATAAAATGTTGGTTCCGGTGGATGGCGGGTGGATGACGACTTTAGTGATGCGGTTGCGGATGATATAATTGCCTATCTGTGCATCTCTAGTATGTACGCATATGTGCTTGTATAGAGGAGATGAAGGCGAAGCGTCTTCTAAGACAAACCAAACAGTCCAGTTGCGATCATTTGAATGCCCTGAGAATGTTGAAGATATAGTTTACTGGCATTGTTTACCCCGCGCACATACGCAACTAAGAAGCTGGGACTAGATATATTCTAAACTTGTTCCACCCATCTACAAGACGAAATCAATTACAATTGGATTTCGTTTCTGTTAACATTCATGGATCGTTTTAATTCAATGACTAAACCGTCAGTTGAGTTCGTCATCGTCTTCATCGATTTGTTTTGTTACAGTAACTAAGATGAAAATTATTTGTCAAAAGAATTACCACAGGTTTTTAACTATGGGAATGAACAATATGTTAACATACTCTGTCAGCGTTGACTGGTGGTTAGGCGTTGATAGTTTTGTTGTTGTCGATGTCTGGAAGGATTTAAGTTGACACAGTCCAATCACTAATTGAGATGCCTTTGTAAAGGCTTGCGCAAAGTGGTAATAAACCGTATAAACCTGTATTGTATTGCTTGTATCTGACCCTAATTGACTCCCTTTTGCATTGTATTTCCACAGACTCCCATGCTCAGCTGGATGGTGAGTACCACTTGTTTACAGACTTATCAAATGATACTCATCAACACAACAAATGTTTACATATATATTTCCCTTTGCTAAAACATTAATATTCAACTTAGCTCTTAAGTCACAAGAAATTTACCTAAGGACAACCAACATGTTCAAAGCTTCACTGTGACTGTAAAAAGACAATTTTTTCTGAGGTGGCATTTGGTTTAAAGAATTTATGAACAGTCAGTTTGATTAAATTCACATTCTTTCCTGATGATTACAACAAACGTTTATCTCTTATTAGTATGTGGGATCACTCCAGTGAGAGCGAGGATTGTTGGAGGTGAAGACGCCGAAGAAGGAAGTTGGCCTTGGCAGGCCAGTGTGCAGTTTTTTGGCAGCCATTTTTGTGGTGGTTCTCTTATAAACAAAGAGTGGGTGATGTCTGCTGCCCACTGCTTCTTCAGGTGAGTCACCTGAACATGACATCATACACAAACCCCGTTTCCATATGAGTTGGGAAATAGTGTTAGACGTAAATATAAACAGAATACAATGATTTGCAAATCCTTTTCAACCCATATTCAGTTGAATGCACTACAAAGACAAGATATTTGATGTTCAAACTCATAAACTTTATTTTTTTTTTTTGGCAAATAATATTCAACTTAGAATTTAATGGTTGCAACACGTGCCAAAGTAGTTGGGAAAGCGCATGTTCCACACTGCGTTACATCACCTTTTCTTTTAACAACATTTAATACACGTTTGGGAACTGAGGAAACTAATTGTTGAAGCTTTGAAAGTGGAATTTTTCCCATTCTTGTTTTATGTAGAGCTTCATTTTCGATGGGAGACAGGTCTGGACTGCAGGCAGGCCAGTGTAGTACCCGCATTCTTTTACTATGAAGCCACACTGTTGTAACACATAGCTTGGCATTTTCTTGCTGAAATAAGCAGGGGCGTCCATGATAATGTTTCTTGGACGGCAACATATGTTGCTCCAAAACCTGTATGTACCTTTCAGCATTAATGGTACTTTAACAGATGTATAAGTTAACCATGCCCTGGCCACTAATACACCCGCATACCATCACACATGCTGGCTTTTCATCTTTGCACCTATAACAATACAGATGGTTCTTTTCCTCTTTGATCCGGAGGACACCACGTCCACAGTTTCCCCCCAAAAATTGAAATGTGGACTCGTCAGATCACAGACCACTTTTCCACTTTGCATCAGTCCATCTTAAATGAGCTTAGGCCCAGCGAAGATGGCGCCGTTTTTGGGTGTTGTTGATGATGCTTTCGCTTTTCATAGTAGAGCTTTAACTTGCACTTACAGATGTAGCGACGAACTGTGTTTAGTGACAGTGGTTTTCTGAAGTGTTCCTGAGCCCATGTGGTGATATCCTTTAGAGATTGATGTCGGTTTTTGATACAGTGCCGTCTGAGGGATCGAAGGTCACGGTCATTCCATGTTGGTTTCCGGCCATGCCGCTTATGTGGAGTGATTTCTCCAGATTCTCTGAACCTTTTGATGATACTATGGACCGTAGATGTTGATATCCCAACAGTTCTTGCAATTGCACTTTGAGAAACGTTCTTAAACTGTTTGACTATTTGCTCACACAGTTGTGGACAAAGCGGTGTACCTCGCCCCCTCCTTTCTTGTGAAAGACTGAACATTTTTTGGGAAGCTGTTTTTATACCCAATCATGGCACCCACCTGTTCCCAATTAGCCTGCACACCTGTGGGATGTTCCAAATAAGTGTTTGATGAGCATTTCTCAACTTTATCAGTATTTATTTCCACCTTTCCCAACTTCTTTGTCACGTGTTGCTGGCATTAAATTCTAAAGTTAATGATTATTTGCCCCCAAAAAAATGTTTATCAGTTTGAACATCAAATATGTTGTCTTTGTAGCATATTCAACTGAATATGGGTTGAAAAGGATTTGCAAATCATTGTATTCCGTTTATATTTACATCTAACACAATTTCCCAACTCATATGGAAACAGGGTTTGTACATCCTGAAACTACTTGCGCCATCTAACCTTTGGCCTTGTCTCTGTAGCAATGATCCCTCTGGATTGAGCGTTTCTCTTGGTCGTCTGAACCTGCAGGGCATCAACCCAAACGAAGTGTCCAGAATTGTTGACACAGTCATTTTGCATCCGGACTATAACAGTGTTACCTTTGACAATGACATCGCTCTGCTTAGACTTTTGTCACCGGTCACTTTCACAGACTACATCAGACCTGTGTGTCTGGCAGCCAGTAGCAGTAACTTCATCAGTGGTACTGATAGCTGGGTCACTGGTTGGGGAAGAATCCAGGAGGGAGGTAAGGTAATTAACTGGTAAAATAATATAAGTTTATTTTGACTACAACTCAAATACTTTTACTGTACTTTTTAGTGTTACTCCCCTCCCCTCAAACGCTACAAGAAGTGGAGGTTCCAGTTGTGGGAAACAAACAGTGTAACTGCCAGTATGGTGTCGGTTCTATTACAGACAACATGATCTGTGCTGGTTTACTTGAAGGAGGAAGAGATGCGTGTCAGGTAGACAACTTATTTTCATTGACCTCTTTGGTTTGAAATAATTCATGTATGATCTGACACACAATTTCTTTCCACACACTCAGGGCGACTCAGGAGGTCCAATGATGAGCGAGCAGAATTCAATCTGGATCCAATCAGGAATTGTCAGTTTTGGTGTTGGCTGTGCCAGACCTGATCTGCCAGGAGTTTATACCAGAGTGTCCCGCTACCAGTCCTGGATCAACTCACACATCAGTTCTGATCAGCCAGGCTTTGTCCAGTTCAACTCCAGTGGGCTGGATGCTGACAGCAGCTTCACATGCTCTGGTGTTCCTCCTCTTGTTATTCCTCCTGGTTCTGGTTCTGGTTCAGGTTCTGGTTTAGGTTCAGGTTCAGGTTCAGGTTACTCAAGTGGTGAAGGTTTGTCCCCTAAATAACATTTCATTGATT
The DNA here is from genome assembly GCF_033978795.1 of Nerophis ophidion. Lineage (NCBI taxonomy): Eukaryota > Metazoa > Chordata > Actinopteri > Syngnathiformes > Syngnathidae > Nerophis > Nerophis ophidion. The sequence continues at coordinate 65,551,490 of NC_084618.1, forward strand.
TATTACAATGCTTGTGTAATTGATATAATTACAGTAGGAGTCTTAACTGTTTTGCACGACAATAAAGTGTTCTTCAAGTGTCACAGTTTGCCTAAGGCCTAAGGTATAGCATGGAATGATACAACCTGAAAGAAGTTGCAAGAGATCTTACAGTGCTGTGTTTTCTTCACCCTTTGGGCTTGGGAACACTGTTATTTCTTCTTGTAGGTAGTTCTCCAAAACATTGGTGCATGAGCATCAGGTATTTTGGTATATTTCATAAATCTTGACTTTGGAAACCTTCGTGTATTCTACAAAGAGGAACTGTGCTGCTTGATGGAGACTGGATTGTATTGTTGTTATTAAAGATAAGACCAGGGAAGAATGAATTACCATTACCATGAATTACCATGAATTGATTAACGTGTTGAAAAACTTATTCGGGTGTTATCATTTAGTGGTCAATTGTATGTAATATGAACTGAACTCTGCAATCTACTAATAAAGGTTTCAATCAACCAAACAATGTGGATAACATTTGAATTTCCTTCATTTCCGAAAAACATTCAAAGAATCTAAAAATAAATTCAAAGATAATACAAAAAGATACCTAGGGTATAACAGGGTTTTAAAAAAGAAAATCACAACTTAAAATTTTAAGCTAAAATGAAGATATTTATGAAAAAAAATATTTAGAAAATTATTTTTATCATTTATAATTATTTAATTATCGACTCTACTTTGGCTAAAAAACTACCAAAAATCAAAGTTCATAATGAAATTGGAGAAACTGTTATAAATAATATTAGTAAGAGTGTCCGCCCTTAGTTTGGTAGATCATGAATTCAAACCTCGGCTGTTTCAAACCAAAGACTATAAGAATTGGACCCATTACCTCCATGATTGACACTCAGCATCACGGGTTGGTATTGGAGGTTAAATCACCAAAAATTATGGACGTAACAAAACAATTTCAAACAGTTTCCGTATTAAAAAAAAATGAAAATTATGATGAAAATATATGTTGAGTAAATCAATGTTTGATTTATTTTTTTAGTTTATTTTGTTGTATGTTGTGAAGTGGAAATATAGCATTGTAGTCTCCCAAATTGAACAACAAATGCTCTTGTTGTGTGAATATGGGACAGATTTTATATATTTGTATTTCTCTCTTCTCCTATTCATTCATGAATTGCTTTAATTTTAGGTCGATTGATTTTATTTTAATTTTAACAAAAATAAAAATGGAAATGGAAAGATTAGCTCAGCTCACTTTGTTTTGTATTTCTAATTGACTACTTTTTCTTCTGTTTGACAAGGACAAGTCACCACAATCCTTTGCCATTATTTTTGCTACGGCAATTTGTTTTTTTGGCAATAGATCGTTTGAGGGGGAAAAAAAACCTTTTTGAGCATCACAACTTCACAATACCAGTAAGTATAGCTAATAATACATTTTATTGTTCATTTCAAGATTACATTTTCCCCATTACCAGCTAAAATAACTTTCATAATTTCTTTTAACTCTTTTTTTTTTTTTAAGAGGTGCATTTTTTCCACTGAGGATATGATAATTCATATATCCCACAATGGTTAAAGTATGTGGTTGCAGTGCAGATACAAGAAGTCAACAAAAATGTTGTTGAACACAAGAGGAAAACATCAAAGAACACAAATGGACATACAAGACATTAAAAGAGCATTTCAGCTATGCCATTTCTACATTGAGCAACAAAAATAAAACACAAACTAGAAAATGAGTAATAAATAATACATATTGCGCACATACGATTGCACCATAGTCAAACAACAAAACAAAAATATTTAAACACCCATATAGACCGTGGTGGCCTCTGCGGTACTGCCTGCCACCGCCTGCTGAGGTGGGTGTGGGCAGAACGGCCATAGACAGGAACAGACCCAACTAAACAACCAAGAGTATACTTGCCAACCTTGAAACCTCCGATTTCGAAAGGTTGGGATCGTGGTTAGGAGGGGAGGGGTATATTTACAGCTAGAATACTTGACTTTCATTGAATTCTAGCTATATATATATATATATATATATATATATATATATATATATATATATATATATATATATATATATATATACTTTAATTTCAGTGTTCATTTATTTACACATATACACACACATAACACTCATCTACTCATTGTTGAGTTAAGGGTTGAATTGTCCGTCCTTGTTCTATTCTCTGTCACTATTTTTCTAACCATGCTGAACACCCTCTCTGATGATTCATTTCTGTGTGGCACTAAAGTGCTTTCATCAAATGCACTAGAGTGTGGAATCTTCCACCTTCGTTTCCTTGTTCTGTGCGCAGTTGTGCACTGCACTCTCTAAAAGCCGTAGATGTTATTGCCACATATGCATGTACAGTACATGGCAGTATTGTCCTGTTTAAGAGTGTCACAACATTGCTGTTTACGGCAGAAGAACTGCTTTACGGTAGACGAAAACCTGACTGCTGTTGTTGTATGTTGTTACCGCGCTGGGAGAACATTAATGAAACTGCCTAACAATAAACTCACATAAAAAAACCAAGAACTCGCCCTCGATCATTCTACAGTTATAACATCATTGGGCAGACACGCTGTTTATATTGTGGGAAAGCGGGCGGGAAAACAGGCTGTCCTCACTCAGGCCTGCATTGAGCGGGAGGAGGCGTGGCCTCCAGCTCCGCCTGAATTTCGGGCGATTTTCGTGAGGAAATTTGTCCCCGGAGGTTTTCGGGAGAGGCGCTGAATTTCAGGAGTCTCCCGGAAAATCCGGGAGGGTTGGCAAGTATGACCAAGAGAGCCAACTCTGTCCTAGGCTGCCCGTAAGCATTCGGCCAATGTCCAGTCCACGCGAATATGCGACAATCCGTCCAGGGAGGCGGAATCGTCGGATACATGCTCATTCAGCAAAGGTGAAACGTGTCCTCTGCATCTTCTCTGGTCACTCCACGTGGACTCTGGTGCGGCAGACATCCAGCAGCTGGTCTCCGGTGCAAACATTCCTATGGTCAAAAGGCTTCCCGGAAGCATTTTCAGAAGATCACAAAAAAAACACCTAAAGTGGCCCGAACACACCTAAATCACAGTTGTTCAACTTCACCATTAAAGAGTGCCTGAAAGCCTCTCTGTGGCCTACTCTCTGACCGAAGTCCTTGTCCTAAGAAGATATCAGACCAGCATTCCACATCCAGAGTAACCTACTCTGTCACAAGGTCCTTCGAGCCGGATTGATAGTCATCTGAAGACAACATGGAGTCAGAACAAGCCTCTGCAGATCCAGCAGCACGTTCTAGACCCCAACGAGAAAGACAACTGCCAGCACATCTTGATGACTATGAAGTTGGATACCAATCTCAACATATATCAATCATAGCTGTTGATATTGGAGCCCTGACCCCTGGGAGGAGAGCATCATTTCCACGAAACCCATCACCTGCCTCTCAACGCAGTAGAGCCAAGACTCAGTGTAGTTCTTGCTCGTCAGCCAGAGGGTCCATCACTGAGGGATTATCAGACCTACAGACTGCAATGTTGGAGGAGAGAGTAAAACAAATGGAACTTGCGGAAGTGCACTGACAAATAAGAGAGGAAAACATACCTGACGAGCAGTACCAGCTTCTGGACAAACAATCCCGAGAAGCTCTCCGTCAAAAGAGAGGAACTTCTGAGAGAACAAGAAAGGCAGGCAACAACGTAAACTGGATGAGGAGGTGGAGATGGCCTTAAAGACAAAAGAGGCAATTACCAGACGTCTTATGCTGCAACGTAAACTGGTAGAAAAGGAAATGGAGTTGGAGAGAGCTGCTCTAATTACATCCTTCTTAAAGGAGGATACACATAGTTCTGTCGTATCCAGGCCACATGGCGACTGTGAGTTCAACCTTCGGTTCCGAGCTGATCAAAGTGGAGCACCACCATACTCACAAGCAGCAAATGCTCCACCACCAGCCAATCTAGCCACAGCAGTTGATCCCATCGTCGCAACCAGTCCGCCTTTACCCCAAGTCCAGCTTGTTCCTCCAGATAATCAGCCTTCTATTACTGCAACTTTGAGGTATCAGCCACAGCCTACTTTTGCTACCATATCTCCTCCTACCATAATCTCTGCCACAGTTTACCCACTGCAACAGCCAATTAAGCAGAATGCATATACGGTCCTCTCCAAGGTTTCTCAGTGTGTCCCAGTGGGTTGAGTTTTTTCTTGCCCTGATGTGGGATCTGAGCTGAGGATGTTGTTGTGGCTTTTGCAGCCCTTTGACACACTTGTGATTGAGGGCTATATAAATAAACTTTGATTGATTGATTGACAAAATATAAGAAAATAGATACAGCTTGGTTGAAATGTGTGCGAGGAAATCATACATCACAGAGTACTAGAACAGATGTTAATAATAAGTATTGTACAATACAATTGGTGATTTAATAAAAAGATACTGTTTTTACATATTGTCATAATTATATGTTGTATTTTACAAATATATAATAACAATACATCTAATTGCCAATTATTACCAATAAGAGTAATGAATGGCCACTATATTGAAAGTGAAATTGTTACTCCTGTGTGGGCGTGCTTTCCTCCAGCCCGTCTGTTTCTGCCCCGTTAGCTTCATTCATCATCTGCTGGTATTTACTCTTAAAAAATCCAACCTAAGAAAACAAAATAAATGAATATTATCACGGTGTTGTATGCAATCAAAGTACTTATTTCCTCACCTTGTAAAGGATAGCTGTGAGTAAAGCTAGTAAAGCCAAGCCTCCTAGGGAACCTCCGACTATCTCTTTAGTAAAGTCTGGTAGAGGATAAACTTCTACCACCGTTTCAATCTGACATGGACAATCATAACATTTCAGTTGATACACTCAAGCTTTTTTTTTTGTTCACAAGTAAATATATAACCACCTTGCGAACCGGGGGGTTGCTACTGGACGACGTGGAATAGAAGATGTACTCGTTCCTGTCGTACTCCAGACTAGCCGTGCTGGTCAACATGTACTTGGCCTCACTCAATCCAATCTGGTGGAGAATAACAGTGTTGAAATAGATGCACGTGGTTTGACACACACTTCCACAGTACAATAGCACCTGTTGGATCCACTGTGAACTCATGTTGGCAGATAGTGTGTACCGTTTGCCTTCGAACCTTTCCATGAAGCTGTTGCACTTAAACACCCTGCATGTGGCCACTGAGCAGTCCTGTGGGCCATTCAAGCATGTTTTATTGACAAATTAATGAGATCCATTGATTGAAATTGAGTTTTAACTTTCCCTTTTTTTTTTTTCACCAACAAAGAAAAATATTAACATTTGAAAGTTTTCCAGGATTTCATATTAGGAGCTATGGTCTCATTCCATGTCTATATTATCTGTTTAGTTGCAGCAATTCTTAATATGTTGAGTAGATGTGTATGTTATGGTTTCAGTTTATGTTCTATTTATACACCTAATTTGAAAATATGTTTTTTCGCATATTTCTTTTATTTATTGAACTTCATAAGACTTATTTTTAATTTAGAATGAGCAACTTTTTGAATCTTCACTTTATGATTAGCAATATATTTAGTGTAATGCTTAACCAGCCGTCCCTTTTGGGGCTGAAGATTATAGCAAATATAATAATCACTATTATTTTTTATTTATTATATATACCGTAGTAGTGAGAATAGTAATGAGTATTTATTGTACCACCAAAACTCAACTTTAACATTTTTTTTAAATAACAACCAGATATAAATTACTAATGTGTACACAAAAACAAATACAATCATGTTAATTATAACAACAATCACATTTAAATAACAATAGCAATGTATAAATAAATGTGTTTTACAATTTAAATGTTTTTTTTTTTTCCATTTTTTACCTTTTACCCTTATTTCACTGCCATAAAGGGTGTGATTTTCTTGTCATAAGTAAAATTTCATAAAATGTTTGGTAATTAATTTAAAAAATCCCCACATTTATTGGTGCAATCGACCTTTGGACAAGTATTTTCCGTCCAAGCATAATCATTTTGTACAAACCCCGTTTCCATATGAGTTGGGCAATTGTGTTGGATGTAAATATAAACGGAATACAATGATTTGCAAATCAATTCTTTGTAAATGTAGGACCTAGCTTAGCAAACAAAATACCGAGAGCTAATGATCAATCAGGGGATGTCTGGAAAAGGGAAAATAGGGTTATGCAGTCAATGTTTCTTAGTGAAGGGACTGAGGACTAAATACTATCTTTTGTTTTACAAACTAAAAAACAAGACCTCAACAGACAATGAGGGCATTGACATGAGTATAATAAAAAACACAATTGATTGCATCATTAAACCATTGCATTATATAATTAATTGTTCTTTTAAAGTAGGGGTTTTCCCAGACAGTATGAAAACAGCTAAGGTTATACCTATATTTAAAACCGGAGATAAACATACATTTGGTAATTATAGACCAGTATCTCTCTTATCTCAATTTTCAAAAGTGCTTGAAAAACTGTTTGTTAATAAATTAGACTGTTTTATTGAAAAACATAAATTATTAAATGAAAATCAGTATGGATTTCGATCAAGCAGGTCTACGAGCTTGGCCATCATGAACATTATTGAAGAGATTACAACTGCAGTTGATCAAAATAAATACACAATAGGAGTATTCATCGATTTAAAGAAGGCATTTGACACTGTAGATCATCAAATTCTCATTTCTAAATTATATACCTATGGAGTCAGTGGAGTTGCACTGGACTGGTTAACCAGTTATTTACATCAACGACAGCAATATGTTGAGATAGATGATCATAGGTCAGAATGTATGAATATTGAATGTGGAATTCCACAAGGTTCGATTTTGGGACCCAAACTTTTTACTTTATATATAAATGATATTTGTGAGGTTTCGAAAATTTTACAGTGCGTATTATTCGCAGACGATACAAATTTATACTGTTCAGGAGATGACTTGAAAATTTTAGCCAATAATATTGAAGAGGAAATGGTTAAACTAAAATTGTGGTTTGATATAAATAAATTATCTTTAAATTTGGAAAAGACTAAATATATGGTATTCGGTAATAAAAGAAAGATAGAAGTTAGTTTATCCATAAACAATGTGAAAATTGAGAAGGTGTCTGAAATCAGATTTCTTGGGGTCATCTTAGATGAAAAGTTGACATGGAAAGCTCATATAATGCATGTGAAATATAAGGTATCTAAAAGCTTATTTATTTTGAACAAGGTTAAATATAGTTTTCCATACAACACAATGAGAATGTTATATTGCTCAATTATTCTACCTTATTTCAAATATTGTGCAGAAATATGGGGAAATACGTATCATAGCAACATAATGCCTTTATTTCTTTCACAGAAAAGAGCAATTCGAATCATTTTTAAAGTAGGATATAGAGACCACACAAATCCACTCTTCATTAGGTCAGGATTACTAAAACTAAAAGACATTGTAGAATTGAATACACTATTAATGATGTTCAAAGCGAGAAATAAAGTTCTTCCGAAGGACATACAAAAGTTATTTGTGTTCACATCTGAAGATGAGAACCACAGAAGGCCGTATGACTTTAAACATCCAAGAGTGCGAACAAATTTGAAACAAATGTGCTTGTCTGTTGTTGGTGTGAAAGCATGGAATTCTCTAAACAAAGACTTAAAACGCTGTAAGAATATCTTTGTATTTAAAAAGAGTTATAAAAAGAGAAAACTGGAATTTTATCAAACAGAGTTTTGATTTAGATTGGACGTGTCATTGTGAAAGTGCTTAAAGTAAAAGTATGTTGGAGTTTGGGTGTTGGTGGAGGGAACAGTTATAAAGTCATCTAAAATACTGTAATTTGTGTTGAAAAAAAGGGGCAGATAAATATAAGAATATAATTCTTCCATCTGCTCCTCTCTGATCATGGAAATGTATAAGAAAAAAAACAATGAAAGTGTCAATTGTACGTGGCTTGTAAATATGCATTTTCATGAAAGGAATAAAAATAAATGATGATGATGATGATGACATCTAACACAATTGCCCAACTCATATGGAAACGGGGTTTGTAAATGTATCGAGTACAATATGATTGTGCCAGGCACTTTTTTGAAAACTTTAGTTTGTTAGCACAGTGAGACCCGATGTTGCGCACAACGCTGTTATTTTGAAGCGGGGAAGTGTGCTGATGTTCGGGGCTGTTTTAATAAAAAGGGAGCGCCTCTCTAGTTGCAACTGCTGTGCTGTTTGTACATTGATTTTATGTCAATGTACAAACAATGACACAAGCATATGAGATGTGTTGTGGGTCTATGGATTGTTCTCGCTCGCTTTAGCTTCTTATTTTTTCAAATGGCCGTTTCCACATTAATTGTTTCGTTTAGGACACAACAGATGAGTGTTTCAGGGAGGAATGCGGTGGCCTGGACACATTATTTTCCCAAACAAATGTTCTTTCTCCTCACAATGACAGCATTTCAGTCCCATGTATGTCAATATCCGTAATATTCCATTTAATTGGCCAATACTGTTGTTCAGTCCACGGTTACGTTAACGCGGAAATGCCTTTGTCACGGCCGGGGCGCATTCCAATGCGCATTCATCTGTGCGCACCTCCTAGCGTGCACCTGCGCGCGCCACTCTTGCTGCAGCAGGTGGTTGCAATCAATCAGCAATCTGCACACCTGATGCTCATGAGACGTTGCACTTCTTAAGCCAGTGCAAACCTGTGTTCCTGGCCAGAACTTAGCAACTTGTTCCCATACAGCAGGGGTCGGCAACCCGCGGCTCCCCGAGCCGCATAAGGCTCTTTGATCGCTCTGGTGTGGCTCAGCTGTAAACTTGCCGACATTCCCACATTTACCGGGAGATTTCTGACTTCAGTGCCTTTCCCTTAAAGTGTGTGAGGTTTACATACTGCGATTTTCACTCGGACAGCAACATTGAGGGCGGGCCCTGATGGCATTACCCATAACATCTTCAAATACATGCAGTTGTGCCCGCTGTTAATACGGCCGGTCACGTATTGTGTAAAACCTCTGATTCAATTCTCAAGCGATTGCATTGCATACTTGTTCAACAGCCATGCAGGTTACACTGAGGGTTGTGATATAACCAAGTTTAACACTCTTACTAATATGCGCCACACTGTGAACCCACACCAAACAAAAATGGCAAACAGATTTCGGGAAAACCTCCGCACTGTAACACAACATGAACACAACATAATAAATACCCAGAATCCCATGTAACCCTGACTATTCCAGGCTACATTATACACCCCGCTAGCACCAAAGCCGCCCCCCCCCCTCAATCCCGCCCACCTCAACCGACACAGGAAGGGGCGGGGGAGGGGGGGTTGGTGCTAGCAGGGTATATAATGTAGCCTGGAAGAGTCAGAGTTGCATGGGATTCTGGGTGTTTGTTATGTTGTGTTTATGTTGTGTTACAGTGCGGATGTTTTCCTGAAATTTCATTTTTGTTTGGTGTGGGTTCACAGTGTGGCGCGTATTTGTGTACAGTGTTAAAGTTGTTTAAACTAGCACCGTCAGTGTGACCTGTATGGCTGTTGAACAAGAATGCCTTGCAGTCGCATGGGTGCGTCTGCAGAAGCCACATACAACATGTGACCTGACTGGTAAGCTGTTTGTATAATTTGTGGAGGCAACTAAAGACATTGCCATCGTAGCACGCCCTTATTTTTGTTGGCTGGGTATTACTCAGCAGACGTCCGAGGGAATAGTCCCTCTGTAACCCGCGAGTCTCCCGGAAAAATCGGGAGGAATTGCATGCGTGATGCTAATAAGTGGCATTCATATAAAACTCACTGGCTGCACTAACATCAAATCTTCATATTTAATTGCGGGCCACGTGTCTGAGACCCCTGGTTTATACATAGCATAAAGCAAAAAAAAACTCTGCATACAATGTTACTTCATTGTAAATTTCAAGAGTCTTGTGGCTCCAATTATTTTCTTTATTTTGTGAAACGGGTCAAAATGGCTCTTTGAGTGGTAAAAATTGCCAACACCTGCCATGCAGTAAGCCAACATCTCTAGCTCTATGCTCACGCTCTCTTTCTCCCTCTCTCTCTTTCTTTCTCTCTCTCTCGCTCTCTTTCTCTCTCTGTGGGTGTTTTCTCCTCCGTGTTCATTTGTCTTGTATTCCTGTGTCGTTCCAGCAGCTTTTTTCCTGATAACGAGCTGTGTGTCTCGTCTCCCCGTAATCCCTCTGGTTCCCTGGCTGCCCTTTAGGATCTCGACCTCCTGCTTGGACACTGACTTTGAGGCCTCGCTCTTGCCCCTGACCTCCTGCCTGTCCCTAGATCTCAGAGCTTGCCCTGCCCTCTTGGACTTCCGCACCTCGCCTAACACTCCTGGAAACACGACTCAGTTAATCGCTACACTTAGTCACACCATACACATATTTGGATTAAGTTTTACACTTCATAATATTGTTATTAATAAATATAGCTAAAACAAGCTCCCTGCATCTGTGCCGTCTCCTTCTGCCCCTCTGTACCGTAACAGACTTAGTTTTTTATTAAGTTTGGAGATTATTGATTAGGCATACTAACGCTGTGTCAAAATAAAAAGTATTAATCACGGTGTCCCAGCAGGCACAAGACATTGAAAAACCATTGAGTACTTGTTCAATTAGGTCCTGACTTTTAAGGCTCTAAACGTTGGAACAACATGCTTTCTGACAATGATGGGTTCTGAAGCTGATTTGACTATTGAATTTTGGTCATTTCCCAACTCATAGTCTACAACACAAATACAACGTTGAAACAACATGCTTTTCGAAGACATCTTTTCAATGTCAGGTTGTAACGTTTCTTTGACCATTGAAATGTGGTCATTTCCCAACCAACAACATGGATTCTACGTTAGACATCAAGGTTGTCTCAAAATACAAATACAACTATTTTGCGGCATTGTTTAGGAATCAGTTTTAAAGGACAGGTATGAATAATCAACGTTGTATCATTGTCTTGTGCCTGCTGTGATAGTATTATTGTCAAGATTCGTGGTCCGGATAATATTTTTGTATTTTCTATTTGTTTTGGACTCCTTTAATTCCTGTATGTGCATCTCCTTAGCTTGTTTTGGTTGCCCTGGTTGCTCATTATGTTCACCTATCTCTGATTAGTGTTTGGCCGCTCACCTGCTACCCCAGCACTAATCAAAGGCACTATTTAAGCTTGCTTTTGCCAGTCAGTCGGCCTGGCGTCATTGTTCGCTTCATGCCTGGTCCATGTAAGTCTTGTTTGTTGATACCAGTTAGTTTCCTAGTTCATGATTTCAGTGCTAAGTTGTGGTTCTTTAGCTTCTCGTGCGAACGGCACGCTTTCCTTTTGCTTGTTTCCTGTTTTTTAGTTGAAGTTAGGATTTATGACAATTAATCATAATCCTACCTTCACGCTTTGTCCGGTGTTGTCCGTTCTGCATCCGGGGAGAAGGACCCCGCAGTGAGCTGCGACCCCCCTCGTAACAATTATTTATATCTTTTTTCAATATATATATAGATTTTTTTTAATCAATTATAGTAAATAAACTCGCTGTACAGCACATTAATTGAACTGTCAAACTGTATCGTTCCTATTTAAATACAATTCTATGCTATTCTATGTTAAATTTTGATATATCTAAGGTAAATCTCATTATTAAAATGTAAGTAGAATTTTCTTTGGCTCTTCATAAATCATGTAAACAGATGGTTGCATTGTTCTTACAATTATCTTATTTTTCTGTATCTGTCCAACAAAATCCAGAATGTTCGCTCCTTCATCGTTGTGCGTTCGGCAGTCTGCAATCTGAAACAGAAACAATTCACATTGCTTAAACCTAAACCAAATAATGTTTAGGCTACTTGTTTTTTTCTACCAAACGCTACCTGCAAAGTGTTCAAATCTGCCCAGAGATCCTTATCGGCGAGTTTGACAGGGACCCTGATCACCACGGTGAAGTTCAGGTCTCGGATGTTGTTTGTAACCTGGAAGTAAACACTGCTGCTTAAACGTGAATATCCAAACAATAATCCCATAATCAGATTTAGTAATGACTTTACTAGAAAGGATTGTTGCACTGATTTCTGCAGCTCATTCTTTCCGTAGGTGAAATTGACGTAGCTGAGAGAACTGTAAAGAAATGCCTGATAAATGCAAACTGAATGAATACTGTATTTAGCACTGAAATTTAAAACACACAAACACCTTTCCATGGTTATAAAAATGCTGTATTTCACGCTGATTTCTTGAATTTTGTAGAGTCGGCTTGAAGGAGAGTGCTTCTCATTCCCACTGAAAGAGAGGCGTAAATGTAGGCGTCACAGCGATGCAACTCACCCGCTAGTGATGCGAAAAGGAACAACTCTACCTCGTTGCATTTGCGGTGACGGAAAGACTGTTGTTCAGCTGGCTGTTGGTTTCGATGCCGTACGAGACAACAAAGACAGCCTGGAATTTAATCAGAGTGAGAAGTCTTTTTGGATCTTTCACTGTTCCATGTATATCGATTATACATGTTATAAACAATCATTATTTACATTTGTTTTACTTTCCAATGGGTTTCCTACAGGCCACCACAAGTCATTTATCCTGCACCACAACAAGCTAATGCAACAAAATTTTGTCCTTATCTGTACTGTAAAGTTCAAATTTAAATGACAATAAAGGAAGTCTAATTTGTCACAAGTTTAAAAAAAATATATGAAAAGTAGGAGTAATAGTTTACCTCAGTATTTGTTTCTACAGAGTTTGGTGAATGTATATGCCTGTTTGTGGGAATACACTCTTTGTTTTATGTAAAATTTGTTCCGTTAAAATCTAATTTGACTTGTACAAGTACACTCTGCGAATTTTAGTTGGACTGTCAACGAGTTGGTCTGTTGTAAGTTAGCTCAAGCTAGTGGCATTAGAGCCAACCTTCATCCTGCATGATTGTATTGCTTTTTGTTCAGTTTATAAGAAACTGTATTGTTGGTTTAACATGATTCCTACATGTACGTGCAATTTGTATGGGTAACACTTTAGTATGGGGAACACATTCTGAGTAACAAATACTTAATTAAGAGTTATTTGGACACTAAAGGGAACATATTGTAAGTAACAAAGACTTAAATTTGAGTTATTTGGACAGTAGGGAAGCATATTGTAAGTAACAAAGACTTAAATTTGAGTTATTTGGACAGTAGGGAAGCATATTGTAAGTAACAAAGACTTAAAAGTTATTTGGACACTAGGGGAATATATTGTAAGTAACAAAGACTTAATTAAGAGTTGTTTGGACACTAGGGGAACATATTGGAAGTAACAAAGACTTAATTAAGAGTTGTTTGGACACTAGGGGAACATATTGGAAGTAACAAAGAGTTAATTTAGAGTTATTTGGTTATGGTTATTTGGTTAGGGTCAGTGTTAGAGGGTTAGGGTTAAGGTTAGTCGGCTAGGGTTGGGGCCATGCAGAATAAGGCATTAATTAGTACTTAATAATGACTAATTAAGAGCCAATATGTTACTAATTTGCATGTTAATAACCAACTAGTGAATGGTGAATATGTTCCCCATATTAAAATGTTACCTTTGTATTCATATTAATGTACTTCACTTTGTGTGCGGGCAGCACGGTGGAGGAGGGGTTAGTGCATGTGCCTCACAATACAAAGGTCCTGAGTTCAATCTCGCTCTCAGGATCTTTCTGTGTGGAGTTTGCATGTTCTCCCCGTGACTGCGTGGGTCCCCTCTGGGTACTCCGGCTTCCTCCCACCTCCAAAGACATGTACCTGGGGATTGGTTGAATGGCAACACTAAATTGGCCCTAGTGTGTGAATGTTGTCCGTCTATCTGTGTTGGCCCTGCGATGAGGTGGCGACTTGTCCAGGGTGTACACCGCCTTCTGCCCGAATGCAGCTGAGATAGGCTCCAGCACCCCCCTCGACCCAGAAAGGGACATCTGGTAGGGAATGGATGGCTGAATGGATGGATGGATGGATACTTTGTGTGCTTAGTTTTACTGAAACTTCATTGTGGAGACTATCAATAAACAATCTCAAGTTTTTTGTCTTTAATTTAAAATACTTAACTTGTTTTGTAAACTAAATTCCAACATTCCAGGTGTGCAGAATAAAATAATTCAATAAGACGGGGGTGTATAAAGTTCAGCCTGTGTTACATAATTGTAACAAAACAAGTGTGACGATGCCGCGTGTCAACCGTTATGGTGATCCCAAAAAGCAGAAAAAGGCAAGCGTTTGTGCAGGCAGAAGGTCTTTTGATCTAGAACTGTGCAGAAGCTAAATAATAAACCTGCACTGAAAGAATGGGGTGGATCTAAATGGCACTAATTAACCTAAAGGAACAAGTGTGCCGGCAGGACAAGGAAGACAGAGTAAAGAAAGGTGCTTCAAGGCACCAATCAAAAAGTACTGACAAAAAAACAGCACAAGGATATGAATATAAGCAACTTAGTCCAGACTGTCATATGGGATCATGACAAAAGGCAACAACAATTGAGAAATTGAGCAAAACTACATAAGAAAAAAAATTACTATTTTTTATTTATATATATGTATATATATATATATTAGGGCTGTGAATCTTTGGGTGTCCCACGATTCGATTCAATATCGATTCTTGGGGTCACGATTCGATAATATATCGATTTTTTTCAATTCAAAAACTATATTTTTCCGATTCAAAACGATTCTGTATTCATTCAATACATAGGATTTCAGCAAGATCTACCCCAGTCTGCTGACATGCTAGCAGAGTAGTAGATTTTTGTAGAAAGCTTTTATAATTGTAAAGGACAATGTTTTATCAACTGATTGCAATAATGTAAATTTGTTTTAACTATTAAACGAACAAAAAATATGACCCTTTTTATTCTTGTGAAAATATTGGACACAATGTGTTGTCAAGCTTATGAAATGCGATGCAAGTGTAAGCCACTGAGACACTTTTTTTTTATTTTAATAAATGTCTAATGATAATGTCAATGAGGGATTTTTAATCACCGCTATGCTAAAATTATAACAAATATTGATACTGTTGTTGATAGTATTCATTTTTGTTTCACTACTTTTGGTTTGTTCTGTGTGGTGTTTGTGTCTCCTCAATTGCTCTGTTTATTGCAGTTCTGAGTGTTGCTGGGTCATGTTTGGTTTTAGAATTAGATTGCATTGTTATGGTATTGTTGTTTAGTGGTTTGTTGGATTGATTTAAAAAATAAATAAATTAAAAAATTAAAAAATTAGAAACGATTCTGAATCGCACAACATAAATATATATATATATATATATATATATATATATATATATATATATATATATATATATATATATATATATATATATTTACACATATATATTTTTTTAGAAGATGTATGCATTGTCGTTTATTATGTTAATCAATTGTTGACTTCACACCACGCCCCTACAGCCGCAGGTATTTTGGCAATCTGTGGGAAACTGTCAGGACTGGTTACGCCGGGGAATTCCTCTTTTTTTTTTTTGTGGGCGTTTTTTGTTTTTGTTAATTTTTCTTTTGCAGCTGAGATAGGCTCCAGCACCCCCTGCATCCCCCATAGGGGACAAGTGGTAGAAAATGGATGGATGGATGGGTTCATTTACTGTTTTGCCCTCTAATTTTGTTTCGCACGTGTTGTCCTGCTGTGGCTTCACCTCTGCTTCTGAGCAATGTTCGCCTCACCTGCAAGTAATTATGTATTAAACCTGCAGCTAATGAGCACCTGAGGACAATTAAAGGCAGGCTCATAGCCTCGTTGGTTGTGGGATCAACATTTGAGTTACGTACATACTTAGTTAGTATTTTATCAATCTGGTTTTGTATTTCCTTTAGTTGAAAGCTCTTTGTTAATCTTATTTTCCCTGCTGCACTCTATTTTAGTCATTTTGTACGTTTTTAATGCACAGCTATCCCTGTGCTTTGTGGTGCATTCATTACCTGCTACATTCTTTGTGTTTTGAACATCCATCCATCCATCCTTTTTCTACCGCTTATTCCCTTTGGGGTCGCGTGGGGTGCTGGTGCCTATCTCAGCAACAATCGGGCGGAAGGCGGGGTACACCCTAGACCAGCGGTCCCCAACCTTTTTGAAACCAAGAGCTACTTCTTTGGTACTGATTAATGCGAAGGGCTACCAGTTTGATACACACTCAAATAAATTGCCAGAAATAGCCAATTTGCTCAATTTACCTTTAACTCTGTTATTATTATTAATTAATGATATTTATTTTTGTGGAAACACTGATCACCCTAATGATTTCTCACAAATGTATATAGAAACAGATAAATATTTTTATAAATATATTTCGACTCTTTAAAATTCAAAATTCAACCGAAAAAAAAACAAAAAAAACCAGAAAACCAGCCAATTCGAATCTTTTTAAAAAAAGAAAAAAAATAATTTATGGAACATCATTAGTAATCTTTCCTGATTAAGATTAATTTTAGAATTTTGATGACGTGTTTTAAATAGGTTAAAATCCAATCTGCACTTTGTTAGAATATATAACAAATTGGAGATAGATATATTTCTAACAAAGACAAATCATTTTTTAGAATTTTAATCATAATAAGTTTGAAGAAATATTTCACAAATTTTCTTCGTCAAAAGAAACAGAAGCTAAAATGAAGAATTAAATTAAAATGTATTCATTATTCTTTACAGTAAAAAAATAAATTTACTTGAACATTGATTGAAATTGTCAGGAAAGAAGAGGAAGGAAATTAAAAGGTAAAAAGGTATATGTGTTTAAAAATCCTATTTGAGCTATTTTTAGAACAGGCCAGCGGGCTACTCATCTGGTCCTTACGGGCTACCATGTGCCCGCGGGCACCGCGTTGGTGAACTCTGCCCTGGACAAGTCGCCACCTCATCGCAGGGCCAACACAGATGGATAGTGTTTTGAACATTTGGATATTAAATTAATTTCTACCTGCCTGCTGTCTCCTGCATTTTGGGTCACGACTTTCAATACTAAAAGCGAAGGTAACAGGAAACACTGTACAATACAACAATACATACAAATACAGACATCCGCTAAGTTATTCGACAAATGCTCAGTGACTTGTGGACAATTAGTTTCTACCTCCCAAAGACGTTTTGGTTGGCGGTGGCCGTGTTTTTAAACAAATAATGCTAACATTTTAACATTATTTAACATTGATTGTACATTTGGTGGTGATTTATTGCGTCAGAACAGTGCCAACATTTTTGTGTGTCACAAACACACACTGCCCGCGTGCAGACTTATTTTGCACGCAGACTCTTTTAATGCATTTTATTACTACCTTATTTTCCGGACTATAAGCAGCTACTTTTTTTCCAACGCTTTGAATCCTGCAGCTTATAAAATAGTGAGGGCTGATTTTCTTTGCTAACGGCCATAATGTTTTGTATAATGTTTTGTAACTTTTTGGCTGACAGAGCCATGAAAGCCAAATATTTTTTAAATGTATTTCCGTGAGAGCCATATAATGTTTTTTTAACACTGAATACAACTAAATGCGTGTTTTTTTAAGTAAGACCAACATTTTTACAGTATAATGACTCTACTATTCTTTTTAATAACATTGTTATTCTAAAGTTACCCAATAATAAATATAATACTGTACTTCTTACCAATAATGCGACATCTTGAACAGGTGCGATAGAAAAACGGATGGTTGGATTAAAATGCATGAGAATGTTTTATAATTTGAACATTATTTTTAACACTGGGATTACCAGCGGAATTATTCATTACTTATCGTGTTGAGCAATGTCAGCTAAGATTTATCTAAGAGCCAGATACAGTCATCAAAAGAGCCACATCTGGCTCTAGAGCCATAGGTTCCTTACCCCTGGTCTACAGTATTTAATTCTGTTCAGTGCCTTCAACCGGAAGTATAACTGCCGTTCTATCCATTAGCCACCCATAGCATTCTACTCGTATGGTTTCTTCATTCATCACTCAAAACGAAGTTTGTAAGTTTTTACAGTACAACTAAAACAATTCATACTTACTAAACATGTTTGATAGTGCCGTTTTCACACATTTTCGTATATGTTATCATAATGTAATCAAGCTGGCATCGTTAGCATTAACTAATATGGGGCGGCATGGCGTAGTGGGTAGAGCGACCGTCCCAGAAACCTGAGGGATGCAGGTTTGCTTCCCACCTGTTGACATCCAAAATCTCTGCCGTTGTGTCCTTGGGCAGGACACTTCACCCTTGCCCCCGGTGCCGCTCACACTGGTGAATGAATGATGAATGAATGATTGGTGGTGGTCGGAGGGGCCGTAGGCGCAAACTGGCAGCCACGCTTCCGTCAGTCTACCCCAGGGCAGCTGTGGCTACATATGTAGTTTACCACTACCAGGTGTGAATGAATGATGGGTTCCCACTTCTCTGTGAGCACTTTGTGTATCTAACAATAGAAAAGCGCGATATAAATCTAATCCATTATTATTATTATTATTATTATTATATCCTAACAGGTTTACAAATGTCTGTCTTAATTTTATTAACTCACAATGGCATTATTTTTGTATAGCTTCAGTTTCACAAATTCCTAAGGAAACTCACCAAAACGTCACCGTGGAGTTAATGGGTCTGTTTGGCTGATTAGAGAGATAGTCTCCGCAATTCGTGGGTCCTTGGCGATGACTTCTGTTTTGTTTGATCAACCATTTCACTGTCGCCTTACATGCACCGTTTGGAAACAATAAACATTTACAAAATCTTTCTGTGTAAATAACTTAATTAACCTACATATATGTAGCTTCTATTTTGGTGCAGCTAATATATGGAGAAATTTGTTTTTTTTCTTCTAAAGTTTAGTAATTGCGTTTTTACAGGGCCTTACCCAAAATATTATTTCAAAACAAGCCTTACTGATTAAGAGGTATAGCTCGAGAGTTGAGTCCATGACATTGAACTTCTTTGTCTACTGCCACTTTTTACAAAACAAAAGCTAGATCATGTTTTTTCAGAAAACAACTAACCTTTGAGTTATTCCCAAAAATGGGCTTGTCAATGGTGCAGTCTGTCTTTCCCCGAGGTAAGCCAGCTTCACTGTCCAAGGAGTTGCACTCAATTTGTCCCTTTTTGTTGTTGTCAAAAAGGAGTCCAGTAAATGTAGGGGGGGTGGTCCTGAAACATTCTAATTCCTACCTGCAGGCTTGTGAACTTTCTGTAGGAGGCCCCAGCTGGGTATGTGAGAACAACCAGGGTGTTGTAGGAGTTTTCCGCCAGGTTAACCACGGACACGGTGATATTTAGGAGCTCGTCTATACCCACTTTGACCTCCGAGGAGCTGCACAATGACGAAAAGTTAGCATGAATAGAACATGAAAGGCTCTGCTAAAGTCCTTACCTGGTAAAGTTGAAATCCAACTGGAGGTTGTCTACGCATTTGTTGTCTGTGCCGCAGTTGATCTCAAAGTCCAACTGTGGAGAGCAAATTTATGCTTGACTGCCATAGAACTACGGATGGGTGATATGGCCTAAAATCTATATTGCGCTATATTTTGCAGCCTCCTGCATTAACAATGTTTATCATGATTGTTTTATTCGGTATATAAATGACAATAGAACCATTTCAAAACGGGTTTCAACGGCTTCTACTATGGAATGCTGACCAATGCGGTAAACTTTTGTGTCGTGTCCAGTTGTATTATTTTTTCAAAGCTATTATTAATCTACCTGTTAATATGGTGTTAATATATAGTTATTCTCTATGCTTCTGTTAAAATGTAATAAAAACGTATTCCCCTGTTGTTTGGATACTTTACATTAGTTTTGGGCGGATACTACAAACTTTGGTAACAATCCAATACCAAGTAGTTACAGAGGCAGTATCGGCAATATCAGTGCTGATCCTTGAAATTTTCAAGATCATTGAGTAATTCCATTTTGTCTAATCAGACAAAAACACACAATGTCGGTGTACCAATATAGTTCATCTCCAAAATTATTTCTGACCATTGCCTCTGATTAAAATCCTTTAGTTGTTGCCCTTAAAAACCCTTCTGAGTACAGGAACGTATTCCCTGAGTTTTGAAACAATAACAAAAACGACAAAAGATTTTTCTGATAATAAAAACATTTCAATCGAACCACTTTAGTATCTATCAAATAATGATATCATACGGCAACGTTACTGTCGATATTCGCATCAATCCACCCACATTTGTTGACATTCAGGAGCTCTAGCTTGCGGTTAACTTATCCTCTAAAAGTGTGTAGTGTAGCATATTTAACTATCCTTTTTCCCTCCAAGGATGATATTTGTAAAAAACTGTTTATTTACCACTATTGAGGTGAGGATTGTTGACTTAGAAGGGGCTTTACACAGGGCAGGTAAGTTATTCATGACAGTGTAAAGTATTTGCCATATGCCAAGATTTAAAAAGCATTTTCTAGAAATTTCTCTAGTTTTAAGAGCTTTTTACTTATTTTTATACATATACTTTACATCAAAATCTTAACTCCAGCATAAATCATTATATTGTGTCTATTTTAGTTTTAAAATGTTAAAAATTTGGAAAATAATTATTGAAATAAGATACTGTGGTTTTCCTCGGATAGAAAATCTTGTTTACATTAAGAATAGCTTAGTTTAAGAACTGCAAGTTGAATAGCGCTTGTTTTCAGAATAAAATACTTATTTCTATCTTAAAAGTTTTGATAATTTGAAGAAATACAAATGTTTTTTTAGGATGACTGACCAAGTAAAATTCACTAGCAGCACAGACTGATAATTTTACTAGTTTTTTAGTATTTGTTTCCTAAAATTTAGTCTTCATCTTATATTTCGTCGGATCTTTTTTGCAGTGTAGCGAAAAGGCTACATTGGTTCAAATTTGTGTTCGTTATTTTGATGCTGTCAAATTTGCAGACACAGCTGGAATGTGTCATCCAGATGCATTATCACAATAGAACATTAGTAATCAAAAAACATCATTGGCCAATTGTGTCTCTGGGTATCTATTTTT
The DNA here is from genome assembly GCF_033978795.1 of Nerophis ophidion. Lineage (NCBI taxonomy): Eukaryota > Metazoa > Chordata > Actinopteri > Syngnathiformes > Syngnathidae > Nerophis > Nerophis ophidion. The sequence continues at coordinate 65,572,476 of NC_084618.1, forward strand.
GTCGGAAAAAAGCTATTATTTTCATGGCTGTTCTCAGTCAGCGGTATTGTGAGAAAAAGCAATAAACCGGATTCAAATGGATTGTACAAAAGACAAAAAATGATGTTGATCCATATGTGTATGTATATCTATATGTATCAATGACCTGCATCATGGAAAGAAAACAATGTAAAAATTAAAAAAAATAATTATATTGTTAAATGTATCCAGTGATTATACTATAAAGTTATTTTCCATTTAACTTCACAAGTTTTAAATTATTTTTTATTCAAAATCGCTTAATTTTCACATTTACCTTTCAAATACTGAGAATTACTTGCGGTAAGTCACAGTCAGTTGAGCCTCCCCGTGGATTCCGCAATGACTCGGCTAACTGCTGTCTGCTGTGCAGTGAGACCGTATTGCTATATGAATTATATTATACATTTCCATAGTTTAGTTAGCTGAGGTACATAATGTACAGTATATTTTGTCAACAACTGTATGTGTGTAACGTATTTCTTGTGCTGGGCAATCATAAAACTGCTGCGAAACACATACAACGTGAGGCTCCTGTTCTCCGGCCTCCTGGTGGTAGAGGGCGCCAGTGACCCCAGAGATCATTCTTGCACTACTCGGCTAGGCCGAAGCCGGTATGTTTTAAAGTTGTTGTTTGCCTGCATATCGTAAAAACAACCGTCCAACATTTTACAACTAATTGTAAACTTACAGGTGCCGACCATCAGGGCCGAGTTAGGACGAAAGAGTGTGTGGATGTTGAGATAATACGCCGAGTTGGTAAATGAATTTGTTTGCTAAAAGTAGCTACTAGCCGTACCCATTTATTTTCTATGGGCGGTTAGCATCAGGTTTTAATCTCGTTTCCTCCAATGTTTCTGATCCAATTGAATTGATATTTATGTCGAGTCTTTATTTTGGGTACTTAAATATGGTGACTGAGTATTGAGGCGTTTTAAGGCCATCTGCATTTTTTATGCTTCAGTAAAGACAATGAATTGCAATTTTGGTACCGGTACTAAAATAATTTTCATACTTTTCGGTACTTTTCTAAATAAGGGGGACCACAAAAATTGCATTATTGGCTTTACTTTAACAAAAAAATATTAAACATGTGTTTCTTATTGCAAGTTTGTCCTTAAATAAAATAGTGAACATACTTGTCTTTTAGTAGTAAGTAAGCAAACAAAGGCTCCTAATTTAGCTGCTGACATACGCAGTAACATATTGTCTCCTTTTCCATTCTATTATTTTGTCAAAATTATTAAGGACAAGTGGTACAAAATGAATTATTAATCTACTTGTTCATGTACTGTTAATATTTGCTTACTTTCTCTTTTAACCAAATATGATTCATTAGTATCGCGGTACTATACTAATACTGGTATACTGTAAAACCCTACGTTCAAGCCCTACATCGTCTATATCGCGGACCCCTACAGAGGCCGCATCAATGAAAGGGTTGATGCTTACCGGATGGAGGGTGGTCGTCTGGGCCTGCTGTGCCAGACTTGGCCTCAACAGCATGTTGTCATCAGGCAAACCTTCAAATGTAAATCTGAGCTCGTTGTAAAGGGGATTCAAAGCATCTTCAGGGCAAGGCTGTGAAAAGCGGGCATGGCTGTAACGGGAGGAGTGCCTTTGAGCGTCTAACAACTCACCTCAATGAAGAAGTTGGTCTTGACGCATTTTGACTGAGCTAGATCAAGATCAAGAATGACACTCCCAGTGGTTTCCCGATACCCATTTTTGTTTTTGATATATGCTCGGTTGTTGGGCACTTTGCGAGTGGCGTCCAGCGTAAGGGTATAATTAACCCTCGCTCTCGCTGCAATGGATTCAAGTTTAAAATGAACATGATGAACGCTGGACTAACTCGAGGAAGTTTAGCAAGGAGAGTCAGGCACCTGTTTGGATGGACGAGTGTCGGCTTATCACAATGCAGATGTTTGCTGTGTTCTCCAAGGGGTTGTTGCAGGCATGGTTTTGAATGACGATTTGTTTGGGCATGTAGGTCACCTTAGCTTCAACCATGACTATGGGTTTGGTTCTGGAAACAAAAAAATAAAGGAAGAGACAAAAAACCTTAGGTTTTTTTGGTTTTGTTGAATTAACATAAAACACATTTGAATGAAGATATTCATTTTCAAAACATTTTTAAAAATTCTGTACCTTAAATTGGCCTGATTTAATTTAGCAAATTTTTTATGCTTTTGTGGAATATTCACAATTAAAGGCCTACTGAAACCCACTACTACCCACCACGCAGTCTGATAGTTTATATATCAATGATGAAATCTTAACATTGCAACACATGCCAATACGGCCTTTTTAGTTTACTAAATTACAATTATAAATTTCCCGGGAGTTTCGTCTTCGAATCGTCGTGTAATGATGACGTGTACGCAAGACGTCACGGGTTTTTAGGAAGTATGAGCGCTGCGCACACACACAGCTAAATGTCGTCTGCTTTAACGGCATAATTATACAATTTTTTGGACATCTGTGTTGCTGAATCTTTTGCATTTTGTTCAATTAATATTGGAGAAGTCACAGTAGAAAGATGGAGTTGGGAAGCTTTATTCTTTAGCCACACAAACACACGGTGATTCCTTGTTTAAAATTCCTTGAGGTGAATCTTTCCTATGGATCACAGCGCGGTCAAGCGGACATGGATCCCGACCACATGTCAACCCGCAGGTTTCGGTGAGGAAATTGTGGTTAAAAAGTCAGTTCTTACCGGAGAAAAGCTTAGCTTGGGCCGTCCATGAAGCTGCCGTCGACTCCCCTGAGACAATGCGCGTCAAGACACCCGTGGAGACACCCTTCCGACTATCAGGTACTATTTAACTCACCAAAACACTAGCAACACAATAGAAGGATAAAGGAGTTCCCAGAATTATCCTAGTAAATGTCTCTAAAAACATCGGAATTTGTCCCAATGCAAGCAGGTTTTTTTTTTTTTACTTTTTTTTTTTCTAGTCCGTCGCTATCAATACCCTCAAACACAAATCTCTCATCCTCGCTCAAATTAATGGGGAAATTGTCGTTTTCTCGGTCTGAATAGCACTTTTTGTTGGAGGCTCCCATTAAAAACAATGTGAATATGTGAGGAGCCATCAAACATGTGACCTCATCGTCTGCGACTTCCGGTAAAGGCAGGGCTTTTCTCTTAGCACCGAAAGTTGCGAACTTTATTGTCGATGTTCTTTACTTTCAGCAAAAATATGGCAATATCGTGAAATGATCAAGTATGACACATAGAATGGACCTGCTATCCCCGTTTAAATAAGAAAATCTAATTTCAGTAGGTCTTTAAGCACAACCTCAGTTTCGGGGTCAAGGGTGAACCCTACTAATGTAAGGCTCATGCAATAATTACTCATTTTGAGCTTTTAATTGGTTCCGGACATGACCGCAATAAATGAATTACCGTGAGGTAGGAATCAATATTTTGATACCAACTATTTTTCATAGCTGGAACATTAAAACCCTGTTTACGTACCTCAGTGACCCCGAGAGGGACAAGCGGTAGAAAATGGATGGGTGGATGGATTATGAGAGCCCTCTAGACATGAAATAACACCCGTTTGGCCTTTTTCACAGTGCAGGTAATTTTGCCCATATGTGACCTCCATCCATCCATTTCTACCGCTTATTCCCTTTGGGGTCGCGGGGGGCGCTGGTGCCTATCTTAGCTACAATCTGGGTGGAAGGCGGTGTACACCCTGGACAAGTCGCCAACTAATCGCAGGGTCAGCACAGATACACAGACAACATTCACACACTAGGGCCAATTTAGTGTTGCCAATCAACCTATCCCCAGGTGCATGTCTTTGGAAGTGGGAGGAAGCCGGAGTACCCGGAGGGAACCCACGCAGTCACGGGGAGAACATGCAAACTCCACACAGAAAGATCCCGAGCCCGAAATTGAACCCAGGACAATTCAGGACCTTCGTATTGTGAGGCAGACGCACTAACCCTTCTCCCACCATGCTGCCCCCATATATGTGACCTGTATATGATTTTTTAATTTCAATGTAAACACAGCAATTAGGATTTTTTCAAATCTGACCCAGGCCTCTTTGGTATATCGATATATATCAGCAATGTATCTGTTGCGACTGCAGTCTGTACCATTGGGTAGCGATCATCCGACTCATATGTCATTTAAATGCGATAAGTGTAAATTTTTCTTTGCCATAATAGACAAAATAAACAGTTGACAAATGAGTCGGAAACAGGCCAAAATAGTACTGTTTTAGGAAATTGCGTCTATGTTCCACCACTCCACTCGCCCACACGCTCTTCAGAGCAGACGTCGAAGCAAATGTCCCACAAACTGCGAGAGCCAAATTGTTTGCCCTCTTCCATCCTAATCTTCTACGCACAATATTTCGGTTCAGTAAATTGATTGCAAAAAAATCATAGAAATTGCCACAAATGCGTCAGGACCTACTCGAATAGGAGCCATAATTGCGCCTGTTGTTTCGACGGGGTTGCAGCTTGCTGCGAGGTTCGTTCCCCCGGGATGCAAATGGACGACTCCGGACAAATAGATAGATAGATAGATAGATAGATAGATAGATAGATAGATAGATAGATAGATAGATAGATAGATGGATAGTACTTTATTGATTCCTTCAGGAGAGTTCCTTCAGGAAAATTTAAATTCCAGCAGTAGTGTACAGAGTTGAGATCAATTTAAAAAAAATATATATATATATATATATATATATATATATATATATATATATATATATATATACAAAAAAATAAAAATAAAAAAAATAAATAAATAAAAAGTAAAAAGTAAATAATGGGGGTTTAAAAGGAAACAAAATAGAGAAATATTACAAAAAGAATAAAAACAATGGGAATAACAATATAACAGTAAAATAAGAATATAACAAGCGTGCAGGTAGGAGATGATTTATCATAAATCACAGCAAAACCGTAAACAAGCAAAAACGATGCGTGCCGATCGCACGCGGAAGCTAAGGCAAAAACTTAGCACAGGAGACTTAGAAACAAGAGCCAGGATTATCCAAACGTAACAGTTGCATGAAGCAAACAGAGAAGCCAGACTGAGCGTGGCGAGAAAGGTGAATAAATAGCTCTCTGATTAGTGGTAGACTGCAGGTGAGCGTGCCGCAGTGTTAATTTTGACAGCAAAATTTGATTTAGTTTTAGTCATAGTCTTTTGACTAAAATGTAATTTAGTTTTAGTCATAATTTAGTTATTTAAATTGTTTTAGTTTTAGTCTAGTTTTAGTTGACGAAATATCATAAGATTATAGTCGACGAAAACTACAGTAGATTTAGTCGACTAAAGGGTAATATGTAAACGTTCCCTTCAATTTATGAAAGTCAAAGCAAAACAGCGGAAAAATCACCGATACAAGTCGTATTTTGATGAAAATCATGTCTCAAATTTAGTATTTCACGAGTAAGCCGTGTAATAAACGGGATAACGTCGAGTGAGTTGTATGTTGTGGAAAATGCTTACCTGTGTGGGAATTTCGGGGTGATTCGACTGTAAATGTCGCCTTAAGTTTGTTGTGTTGTCTTATCTTTGACGTCAAATATAAAATTTCCCCATATGTCCTCTCTCCTCTTCCTCCCCGGCGTTGACATGTTGTCTTCTGCAGCGCATTCCCGGGTCAGTCTCAAACGCAAACTACGTTTACGTAACTTTCTTACCACGTCGCTCTGATTGGTTCTCTTCCCAAGTCGTCCCGCCTTTTCCTAACGAAATGAGTTCCGATTGGATCTCGTCTCTGGCAGACATTTTCGTCTCGTTTTTATTCGTTGACGAATATGTCAATACACCTCGTCATCGTCTTAGTCCAGTGGTCCCCAACCACCGGGCCGCGGCCCGATTGGTACCGGGCCGCGGCCCGATTGGTACCGGGCCGCAGAATATTTTTTTATTAATTTTTATTTAAAAAAAATAAATAAATTAAAAAATATATATTTTTAATTTTTTGATTAAATCAACATAAAAAACACAATATACACTTACAATTAGTACACCAACCACAAAAACCTCCCTTTTTCATGACAAAAACGTCCCTTTTTCATGAAAAAAAATGTGTCCCCCACCCTGGGTCGCGGGACAAATTATTAAGCGTTGACCGATCCGCGGATACAAAAAGGTTGGGGACCACTGTCTTAGTCCACGTAAATTCTTTTTTACTTAGTTATTGTCTCGTTTTAGTCAGAAAAATGGGTTGTTGACGATAACTACGACGAAAATTTTTCGTCAACAAAATGAACACTGGCGTGCCGACCACTATCCAGAGGCAGGTGTACCAAATGAATCCCCATTAAAACCAAAACAAACCCAGCGGTGCACAAAACAGGAACTAAGGGAGTCCAAAAATAACAGGACATAACAAAAACATGATCCGGGCCATGGATCATGACACCTGTAAACAATGTTTGACGTCATGATTGCGTCAGCTTGTGTTCACATTAGACATCGCATTTTTTTGTCAATGTCAATGACTATGTAAAAAAATGGGATTGGACAAAGAAATACAAATTGGACATCATACCCTGCAGTGTGAACTTATGTTGATCCAATATTGTAACGATGCCTGTTGTCCGAGCCAATCATGATGCTAAACAGCATGCTCTCTCTGATTGTTTTGTTCTCTTCTCTAAATAATAAATGGGTTGTACTTTTATAGCGCTTTTCTACCTTCAAGGTACTCAAAGCGCTTTGACACTACTTCCACATTTACCCATTCACACACACATTCACACACTGATGGAGGGAGCTGCCATGCAAGGCGCTAACCAGCACCCATCAGGAGCAAGGGTGAAGTGTCTTGCTCAGGACACAACGGACGTGACGAGGTTGGTACTAGGTGGGGATTGAACCAGGGACCCTCGGGTTGCGCACGGCCACTCTCCCACTGCGCCACGCCGTCCCACTAGTGGCCGATACTACTCTTCCAGCGGTCACAAGACATTGATACAACGATGTTATTATTATACATATATGTCCTTTAAAACTGACTTTGAAACAACGTTGGAAAATCGTTGAATAGTGCTCGCAAAACTTTGACAATTGTTTATAAATCACATGGTCTGTTCTAAATCATATATTGGCCTCTACTGTCAGTATTGTGGGTGATTTGATGATTAGCATTTGTTCGGCATAATAATAAAGACAGACACTCAAAATGGGTGGCACGCCTTATTCTACTCAACATGTGCCAACCACGTTGCACATGTATAGCAGATCAGCTTGGTGCATGCTATCAATTTGCATGTTTTTACTCTAAAATACTTTTATGGATAATTAAAAAAAATATTTTTTTGTCAGATGCATCTGGTAAAAAAGTATGCTGGTAGAAACTGGTTGGAAAAGTGTGTGTAAGATCAAAAGGGGAGGATTAATTGGAGGAAGCTTTTCGTCACATCAATGACAATCCACAAAAGATCATGTGGTGAACTGTTTTGGTCACAGAAAAGGTGTCCCTGCAGCTAAATGGATCAATTTTTGACAGAACAGTTCTGAAAAAACTCAAAACTCTCTTTGAAATGGATGCAACTGTTGAGAAGAACAACCTAACGCTGGTGAATGTATCACTTTGACCCGGGGTCAGCAACCCTCGACTATAGAGTCGCATGAGCGCCACTCTAGTGTCAAAATGGAAAAAATTTAGGAAAAAAAGAAAAGTTTTGTTTTAAGATTGTGTGTGTCGGAGAACAAACATGACACAAACCTTCCTAATTGTTAGAAATCCCACTGTTTATGTTATACATGCTTCACTGATGAGAGTATTTGGCTAACATCGTTTTGTCCTACTAATTTCAGCGATCTTTGAACTCCTTGTAGTTTGTAAACATGTACAATTTTTTCCGATGCTGCCACAGAAAGACGGGTTTTATGCCACTCCTTCTTTTTCTCATTTTGTCCACCTTTTGTGGACAAAAAGGTGCACAAAGGTGAGCTTTATTGATTGTGTTGATTTGCTGGAGGGCTTATCAGGCATATTTGGTCAATCCATGACTGCAAGCTAATCAATGCTAACATGCTATTTAGGCTAGCTGTATGTACATATTGCATCATTATGCCTTGTTTGTAGCTATATTTGAAGTCATTTATTTTCCATTACTTATGTCCTCTGTGTAATTAATGTATATTTGCAAGTCTCATGACACATTATCTGTATGTAATATTGGCAGCATTTCTTATAGTTGTTTGTGTGCCATGTTGTTCCAGACCACAGCAAACATTACCTAGCTTGCCAAAGATTGTAATAAATATATTACGAGAAGACAGCCTGCCGTTTCCTTCAACTTGGAATCACACATCTATACCTTTGGCCATTGAAAGTCAGTCATTTCCAGGGCTTATCTCACCTTCTGAGTAGCCTCTGAATTACTAATGTTGTCTAAAGTTGCAAAAATGTGTAGAATAAATATTAAGTTTCAACATTTCTGTCAACAAAGATTTGCTTCAGCTTACGACACATAGTCATTTTGACAGTGGGCTATTATAGTTAATATAGACACCTATGTCATGTGTTGCCTTCATTATACTTTTATTTGGCTTTTCATTTTTGCGGCTCCAGACAGATTTGTTTTTTGTATTTTTGGTCCAATATGGCTCTTTCAACGTTTTGGATTGCTGACCCCTGACTTAGACCCATACAGAATTCTTCACCTGAGTAAGACGACTGTTCCTTTTGAACCCACCGCCAGGTCAGGCAAGTTGTCTCCGCTGAGGTCTAAAGACGACTGGCTGATGGACATGCCGAAAAACCTGAGTCCTGCCATGGCTTTGGATCCTGCGATTCTCTAAATCAGGTGTAAAGGTTTATTCTCTAAGAAAAAGGCCACAGTGATGGTCTTTACAACTCACCTGTGAGAAAGTAGGAGAGACATTTCCGGGTCTTTCGCCGTGAAATATATAAATGCTTCCTTGACCGTCGTCCTCCAGTGGCGCCCCGACCGCCAAATCATTTAGTCCATCAGAGTTTAGGTCGGGAAGAACGGCAAGGGACGCTCCGAATCGGCCTTTGCGAGATTTGACTCCTCTCAGTACGACCGGAGAATCGAAACTGCACTGAACATTCTGATGGAAATATGAGACATTGAAAAATGTTCCAAAAGGCCAAGTTTTTTTTCTAATAAGTCACTCACCAAATTGTTTATGATGCAAACATAAACCCTCCCCTCTCTATCATCTTCCACAAACATGGGGGAAGAGATGAGGATGACATCTGTGTTGGCATCCCGATTCACATCCATGGCACACACCGCTGCCCCAAAATATTCACCGATCTGATACTGCGGGGTACAAAACATTTCACTTAAAATAAACGCACTCTTGATAAAACTTTGAGGACCTACCTGCCATTGAAAGGGATCTATTCGGTCATTACGATTTTGGGAAATCACCATCACAACTCCTCTGTGCTGATACCTCGGAGCGCCAACAACCGTCAATGTTGCATACGGCGTTTTGGCAATCGCCATGGAATAACCTAAAGGTGAACAGGAAATGATCATGCGCAAAGCTACCCCAGATCCAGTTCCATTAAATTACCAAAGCTGTACAAATAAACGTGTCTCAAGATCCCTATCGCCTTTGTTTTGATTTTACAAACATGCAACCTCGATTTTCAGACCTCACTGGTTCTTGAACAGGTTTTGTGAATAGAAAAGGTTGTATATTGAACCAAATTTTTCCTTAAGAAACAATGTAAACAAGAGTCCAGAAGTCTATTATCAAGTTAAAGTTTGTACACTTTGAACACAATATAAAGCGCTATACAGTAGTTAAAAAGTTAAAGTCCCAACAATAGTCACACACACGAGGTGTGGTGAAATTATCCTCTGCATTTGACCCATCCCCATGTTCCCCCCCCCTGGGAGGTGAGGGGAGCAGTGAGAGGCAACGATGGCCACGCTCGGGAATCATTTGGTGATTTAAGCCCCAATTCCAAGCATTGATGCTGAATGCCAAGCAGGGAGGTAATAGTCTTTAGTATGACTCGGCCGGGGTTTGAACTCACGACTAGAGATGATGTTCGAAACCGGTTCTCCCGATTGTTTGATAAGAAAAGAACCGATTCCATGGATTCGAATCCCTTCTTGAGAACTGGTTCCCGTTATCAAAGCCACTATACTGTATTTTTGCGACCATAGGGCGCACTGTATTAAAAGGCCCTGTGTCAGTTACGGGCGCTATATCTGTATTTAACGCATAAATAAGGTGCAGCGTATTTTTGGGCGCAGGCATGGTTAATGATACGCTAGCTTAAAACATACGCTAGCATTCATGGAAGCTGTTTTAAAAAGGCAGCAGGACCAAAGCTGAGTTCGGTTGTACTTTATTGAAGTATTTATCAATGTACTCACATTATTTTTTTGATCAACCCTAATCCACGAATCCATCAAAGTACTGATCTTCTGTGTCCGAAATGAACAGCTGGGCAACTTCCAGATTCCCTCTCCTCATTTTCAAAGTCAGCTAACACAACAGTAAAAGCCGACTTCTCTTGCCCCGTTGTATGTATCGATTCGCTACCGTGCTGGTCCCCTCTTCTCCAGTGTGCTTCACCGGGATGTCGAAAGTGAGCGTCCATGTTGGTGATGTGTTTGTCTGCAGTTTTTTTTTATTTACAAGGCACAGTATAGCTCGATTGGTAGAGTGGCCGTGCCAGCAACCTGAGGGTTGCAGGTTCGATTCCCGCTTCCGCCATCCTAGTCACTGTTGTTGTGTCCTTGGGCAAGACACTTTACCCACTTTGCTCCCAGTGCCACCTACACCGGTTTAAATGTAACTTAGATATCGGGTGTCACTATGTAAAGTGCTTTGAGTCACTAGAGAAAAGCGCTATATAAATATGATTCAATTCACATAGCAGCACTATATACTCACTGGGGGTGTGCCTTTAGCATCCTTTCTCACCTGAAACCTTCTTCCTACAACGTTCGCATGCTGTCCTCATTCACGTCCGCTTTTCCTCCATATAAACAGCGTGCCGGCCCAGTCATATAACATCTATGGCTTTTGGAACATACAACAACCTATCTGGATTCGATAAAAGATTCGATAAGGAATCGGTTCGATAAGAGGATTCGATAATGGGCAGAAACTCGATAATTTCTTAACGAACATCATCCCTACTCACGACCTTCCAGTCTCAAGGCGGACACTCTAACCACAAGGCCACTGAGCAGGTATGTATACATTATTGTCTGTAAACAGTATCAAGCATGCACAACAAGGGGGTGATGGATCAACTTTCTATTTACTAACAAGGTCTAAAAACGAGTTGAACTCTCCCTCTTCCTATGTAGCCGCCATACACACGCACCCATTTCTCACTGGCACTCATCCAGGGCGGACCCTCCCCTTACCCCTCCCTTATCTATCCTGCTTGTTTCTTTGTCTTGTCTTGTCTTTTTTGTTGCCTCTTTTTGCACTGCTGTCCAAATCTAAACATTGGAACTATTTAACTGGCCTCAACAAAATTGACAAGATCTTGAGTTTGGGGGAACCTGCTAGCCGTGACGGAGCGGTTGTTGCTGGACACACGACGGACTCTTGGGAGAAGGAGTGCCGCATGCCTGGTGACCCTTCAGTCGAGGACGTGAAGATATCTACCTATTCGGAATTATGACAACAAGACATCTGCTGATTGGAGTAAGCGTTGCTCTGGTTTGTCGACAAATTGGAAGTTGCTGGAAGTCTTCAAAGTACCCCAAAGATGCCACAAATAATTAGAGGATGCGGGAAGAACTGTGGACACTCTTGTGATTTGGATAACATCGGAGTGTCTGCCCCGCAGGATTTTTGAGGATCAGTCATAGACAATTTAGAGTGAAAAGAAAATTTTATTTTCACTCGCACACAAACCATTCTAGCTTGGATTGTTTCCCTGGCTTCGAGACTCTCCCAAAGGACAATGCGGTGAAGACACAACAAACTCCCTTCTTGTCTCTCATGGACAGACACTGGTTGTTGTTGTTGACTTTGGACTGACTATCGGAACAGATGCACACTGCAGGTTTACACACACACACACAAGCATCCACAAAAAATAAAAACCACACACACATACCCCCACCCCCAATCCAACACCATTGACGCAAATTCCATAGGAGTGATGGACGGATGGGCAGCGCCTGAAGAGTTGCAGGCTGCCACCATGGCCCCCCACTCCCTCCCCTCTGTTGCTGGATTCGAGATGTATGTTGCAATATGTATATGTGCTTTGCTATGGCGGGTTTTTTCCCACTCCTGGGCCCCCTTAGGAGTCCAGTCTAGATTGTATTTTTTTTACTCATCCTTCCCCAGCGTTGACCTTTTTCCCATCTTTTACAGGGCGCCTTGTGGCGACCCATCAGCGTTCCTGTTCTGTAACCCTGTACACCGTTTGTTTGTCTCATTTTGAACGGGTTTGTGCTGAAAACAAAGTTTTGTTGTACTTGTGCAATGACAATAAAGACCTACCTACCGACCTACAAACAGTCACTAGCCCTGTGGTGCACTCTTAGTTTGAAATCACTTAACTCCTTAAACTTAACCGCCAGGTCGTTACAATGATTCGGAATAATAATTTTATCTTCTTGGGTAATCTTCTTGATTTTCAACCGGTGTTGAAAGGCAATGCTGTGGATACTTCCTGAATGTTTTGAACCATACATCTTTCTTTGGACTCACATTGAGGTAGCAAAACTTGAAAAATACAAAGTAGCAATTAGCACAGTAGCTAACGACAGCACTGCTCTACTGACTGCACTGCTGACGTAGCTCGTTAAGCCTGCCCACAATCGTTGTGCAGCAGGCACAAAAGAGCTGCCCTTCAGACGCACAATGGGTGGATGAAATGCCCGCACACAGAGACCAGGTCCATACAAACAAAGCATATTCCTATTCAGCCTCTAATGTGTAAATCTGACAGTTTGTACAATGAAGGGTTTATAAATCGAGATTCCACTAAACATTGCATTTTTTCTGTAAGACCAATGAACTCTGCCGAGCAACAAGAATATGACCAATTGTACATCAGGGGTCACCAACTTTTTTGAAACCAAGAGCTACTTCTTGGGTACTGATTAATGCAAAGGGCTACCAGTTTGATACACACTTAAATAAATTGCCAGAAATAGCCAATTTGCTCAATTTACCTTTAATAAATAAATCTATATATATTAAAAAAATTGGTATTTCTGTCTGTCATTCTGTCGTGCATTTTTTTTTCCTTTTACGGAAGGTTTTTTGTAGAGAATAAATGATGAAAAAACACTTAATTGAACGATTTAAAAGAGGAGAAAACACAAAAAAAATTAAAATAACATTTTTAAACATAGTTTATCTTCAATTGCGACTCGTTAATATTCAAAATTCAACCGAAAAATATAAAGAGAAAAACTACTTAATTCGAATCTTTTTGAAAAAATTTTAAAATAATTTATGGAACATCATTAGTAATTTTTCCTGATTAAGATTCATTTTAAAATTTTGATGACATTTTTTAAGTGGGTTAAAATTCAATCTGCACTTTGTTAGAATATATAACAAATTGGACCAAGCTATATTTCTAACAAAGACAAATCATTATTTCTTCTAGATTTTCCAGAACAAAAATTTTAAAAGAAATTCAAAAGACTTTGAAGCAAAATTTAAATTTGATTTTGCAGCTTTTCTTGATTTGCCAGAATAATTTTTTTTAATTTTAATCATAACAAGTTTGAAGAAATATTTCACAAATATTCATCGTCGAAAAAACAGAAGCTAAAATCAAGAATTAAATTAAAATGTATTTATTATTCTTTACAATTAAAAAAAAATTCACTTGAACATTGATTTAAATTGTCAGGAAAGAAGAGGAAGGAATTTAAAAAGTAAAAAGGTATATGTGTTTAAAAATCCTAAAATCCTTTTTAAGGTTGTATTTTTTCACTAAAATTGTCTTTCTGAAAGTTATAAGAAGCAAAGTAAAAAAATAAATGATTTTATTTAAACAAGTGAAGACCAAGTCTTTAAAATATTTTCTTGGATTTTCAAATTCTATTTGAGTTTTGTCTCCATGAATTGACTAATGTGGACCCCGACTCATTCGGGTCTTACAATTTAGTGGTCAATTGTACGGAATATGTACTGTACTGTGCAATCTACTAATAAAAGTATCAATCAATCAATCAATCTTAGAATTAAAAATGTCGAGCAAAATGAGACCAGCTTGCTAGTAAATAAATACAATTTAGAAAATAGACGCAGCTCACTGGTAAGTGCTGCTATTTGAGCTATTTTTAGAACAGGCCAGCGGGCGACTCATCTGGTCCTTACGGGCTACCTAGTGCCCGCGGGCACCGTGTTGGTGACCCCTGGTCTACATTTTTGTGTAACTGCTAGATAGCAAATAGTTGTGGGATTTTCAAATTCATTACAAATCATTGTTGCTTTTATTTGTTTGTGGTCATTGATGACATTTTTTTACTATCATGTCTTTTCTCAATAATGCAATGTTACATGTAGCCTAAATTATGTCCATGGCTCTAACAGCAATATATTTAAAAAATTTTCAAGAAAGATATTCATACCCAAATAGCTGTCAGGTTCAATGTCCACAGGCAAATAGGAACTTGGACTCCCGCTTGTGTACGTCAGAAAGCCTCCTCTCCATTGGTTTGCCCCGACAGCCGATAATTGTTTGCCCTAGTATGACCCCCCCCAAAAAAAGAAACACACTTAAAAGTGTTTGTGGGGGGAAATAAAAGGTATTGTGTAGTGAATTGTTGCTGTTTTATTACTCCAGGCACATAAGCTGCACTGAATCCCTGCTGAGCCATCTCCATTTTCAGCGTCTCTCCACTTGACTGAGATCCTGCAAAAGCAACATAAAAAGGGGTTACAATTTCTCACCAAGTCCCAATTGGATTAATCCAAATGACTATTTACCTAAAAATGTGTAAAAACATTTTGTAATGATAAATACATTGTTCCTTTATATCAGTGTTTTTCAACCTTTTCTGAGGCAAGGCACATTTATTTCATTGAAAAGATCCCGAGGCACAACACCAGCAGAAAACAATGAAACTCAGCAGCTGATATTGACAGTAAAAAGTCGTTCTCGCAATTGTTGGCTACAAATTCAAACTATAACCAACCATGCATCACTATAGCTCTTGTCTCAAAGTAGGTGTACTGTCACCACCTGAATTGAAGTGAATTATATTTATATAGCACTTATTCTCTAGTGACTCAAAGCGCTTTACATAGTGAAACCCAATATCAAATTTTTACATTTAAACCAGTGTGGTGGCACTGGGAGCAGGTGGGTAAAGTGTCTTGCCTAAGGACACAACGGCAGTGACTAGGATGGCGGAAGCGGGGATCGAACCTGCAACCCTCAAGTTGCTGGCACGGCCGCTGTACCAACCGAGCTATACCCTGTCACATCAAACTGTGACTTAATTCACACTTGCCAACCTTGAAACCTCCGATTTCGGGAGGTGGGGGGTGGGGATGGGGAGTGTGGTCGGGGGTTGGCCGAGGGGCGTGGTTTCGGGCGGAGCGTTGTTGGGGGCGTGTTTAAGAGGGGAGGAGTATATTTACAGCTATCCATCCATTCATTGTCTACCGCTTATTCCCTTTGGGGTCGCGGGGGGTGCTGGTGCCTATCTCAGCTACAATCGGGTGGAAGGCATGTACACCCTGGACAAGTCGACACCTCATCACAGTATGTGTAGAAATCTTTATTTATAATTGAATCACTTGTTTATTTTTCAACAAGTTTTTAGTTATTTTTTATATATTTTTTTCCAAATAGTTCAAGAAAGACCACTATAAATGAGCAATATTTTGCGCTGTTATACAAATTAATAAATCAGAAACTGATGACATAGTGCTGTATTTTACTTTTTTTTTTTTCAACCAAAAATGCTTTGCTCTGATTAGGGGGTACTTGAATTAAAAAAATGTTCACAGGGGGTACATCTCTGAAAAAAGGTTGAGAACCACTGATCTAAAAGTCGTAGATGTTATTGTCACATATGCATGTACAGTAGATGGCAGTATTGTCCTGTTTTATAATGTCACAACATTGCTGTTTACGGCAGACGAACTGCTTTACGGTAGACGAAAATGTGACTGCTGTTGTTGTGTGTTGTTGCCGCGCTGGTAGGAAGATAATGAGACTGACTAACAATAAACCCACATTAGAAACCAAGAACTCGCCCTCGATCATTCTACAGTTATAACGTCATTGGGCAGGCGCTCTGTTTATATTGTGGGAAAGCGGACGTGAAAACAGGCTGTTGACACGTCACTAGGAGTCCGCATGGAGCTTGACGGGGCGTGGCCTCCAGCTCTGCCTGAATTTCGGGAGATTTTCGGGAGAAAATTTGTCCCGGGAGGTTTTCGGGAGAGGCGCTGAATTTCGGGAGTCTCCCGGAAAATCCGGGAGGGTTGGCAAGTATACTATTTTGAGTGTTTTGGTGTTTTCCTGTGTGTAGTTATTTAGTTCTTGTCCTATTTTAGTGTCATGTACGGATGTATTCTGTGGGCACCGTCTCTGCTCCACACGCCGTAAGTCTTTGCTGTCGTCCAGCATTCTGTTTTTGTTTACTTTTCAGCCAGTTCAGTTTTACAGTAGTTTGGTCTTGCTTAGCCCTCCCTAAGCTTCAATGCCTTTTGTTTATTTTTGGTTTAAGCATTAGATACCTTTTTACCTGCACGCTGCCTCCTGCTGTCGTCTGCATATTGTGATCACGACAAACCATGTTCTCGACATCTACAAAGCAAAGCTACCTGCTGCCACCTTCCGATATGGAATAATATTACACAGTTACTCTGTCGAGCTCTTGACAGCACAGACAATAATTACTGGTTTGCAAAAAATATTTTTAACCCACTTAGGTGAAATTACATAATTTCCCACGGCACACCAAACAATATATCACGGTACACTAGGTTGCCGCGGCACAGTAGTTGAAAAACACTGCCTCATATAATTAAGTTCATTTTAAATACATTTTCAGCTTTTCCCTCATAATCTCCTGAAGGAATCAATAAAGTACTATCTAATAGTAGAAGTGCCCATTCATCCATTTTCTACAGCCTGTCCCTTTGATGGTTGCAGGTGTGCTGGAGCCTATCCCAGCTGCACTCGGGCGGAAGGCGGCGTACACTTTGGACAAGTCGCCACTTCATCACAGGGCCAACACAGATAGACAGACACACTCACACACTTGGGTCAGTTTTTAGTGTTGCCAATCAACCTATCTCCAGGTGCATGTCTTTGTAAGTGGGAGGAAGCCGGAGTACCCGGAGGGAACCCACGCAGTCACGGGGAGAACATGCAAACTCCACACAGAAAGACCCCCATTTTTTTCACACAATATTACAACTATCATTCAAATATTTGGATTTCTTTTCGAATTTGTCCTCATAATGTAACGACTAAACTTTATTTTTTTCACAAGATATATATTGTTTTAATTTAATTTTTCACAAATTAAATGTATGATTTTCTTTTTATATTGCATTTTACATACATGCGTGTGTGTGTGTGTGTGTATGGGTCCGAACAGGAAGTTTGGGGCATGTCCTGTTCCTCCAATGATGAGTTTTATGTGGGGTCAGTGGGAGTCAGCCTTTACCATGTGAAAAACTAGAGCAAGCCATGATTCCCTGAGGGCGCAGCAGACACCTCTTTCTACAATCTGGAAAGACAACCCTAACCCAGTGCAGAGTTTAAAATAACAAATTAGGAAAACAGGTGTCCTGTTTATTTATAATAATTGTCATTATAGACGTGGATTTGTAAAGATGTTGATGTTGATTGAGATAACAGTGAAAGGGGTGTGTCGAACCTTTGAAACCTTTGAAATCTTGGCTCATTATCTGCAAGCGTATGTTTGTGCATGTTGTGTCTGAGCGTTCTACCTGTGACAGGACCAAGAGTTGAAACTCCGACAGCGGAACATTTGAGAGCGTTATAAATTACAGTGTGTATTTAATATATCTTTTCTCTCTGGCACTCACCGAGGGTGGACGCTCCCCTTTCCTCTCCCTTATCTCTCCTGCTTGCTTCTTTGTTTTGTCTTGTCTTAACTTTCTTGTTGCCTCTTTTTTGCACTGCTCTCCAAATCTGAACATTGGAATTATTTAACTGGCCTCAACAAAATTGACAAGATCTTGGGTTTGGGGGAACCTGGTGTAGTGACGAAGCGGTTGTTGCTGGACACACGACGGACTCTTGGGAGAAGAAGGAGGGCCGCGTGCCTGGCGACCCTTTTCTGGCGACGACGTGAAAATATCCACCTATTCGGAATTATGACAACAGGACATCTGCTGATTGGAGTAAGCGTTGCTCTGGTTTGTCGACAAATTGGAAGTTGCTGGCAGTCTTCAAAGTACCCCAAAGCTGCCACAAATGATTGGAGGATGCGGGAAGAACTGTGGATTACATCGGACTGTCTACCCCGCAGTTTTTGAGGACCAGTCATAGACAACTTAGAGTGAAAAGCTAATTTTATTTTCACTCGCATACAAATCATTTTAACTTGGATTGTTTCCCTGGCTTCGAGACTCTCCCGAAGATCGCTGAAGCGAAGACACAACGAACTCCCTTTTTTGTCTCTCATGGACACACACTTATTGTTGTGAACTTTGGACTAGCGACGGCAAACACATCAAGGCCGCGGGAACAGATTTATATACACACACACACACATCCACAAAAAATATACGCCACACAATCTTACGCCCTCAACGCAAATCCCGTAGGGGTGATGAATGGATGGTCAGCGCCTGAGAGCTGCGACCTACCACCATGACCTTGAACTACCTTCCCTCTGTTGCTAGATATCTCGAGATGTATGTTGTAATATGTATATGTGCTTTGCTACGGAAGTTTTTTTCTCACTCCGAACTGGGCCCCCTTAGGAGCCCAGTCTGGATTGTATTTTTTTACTCATCCTTCCCCAGCGTTTACCTTTTTCCCATCTTTTACGGGGCGCCTTATGGCGACCCATCAGCGTTCTTGTTCTGTAACCCTGTACACTGTTTGTTTCTCTAATCTTGAACAGGGTTGTGCGGAAACCTAAGTTTTGTTGTACTTGTTGCAATGACAATAAAGACCTACCTACCTACCTACCTTAATCCACTTAATTAACATATTTTGCTTTGTCGTAGCAATCAGAATAGTCACATCCTTCATGATTGAATGTAACCGTAGTCTTTATCATTGGACAAATGCTGAGACAACTGATCATTCAATGACATCGCAACATCCCCTCAGTTTCTACCTACCGGCGACACTGTCCACTATTTTCAGGAAAATGTTGTAATGACCCGACCTCGGATAAGCGGAAGAAGAAAGATGGCTGGATGGATGGTCTTATTATGCTACATTTAATCTTACTTAATATCATGCTCAAAGTAAGGAAGTTATAAATAAGTATTTCGTTGTTTCTGAAATATATCTTGATTTTAAATACCAGCAACAGATTAAATCATTTTTACTAACATTAAAATATACTAGACAACAATTGTTTAAACAATGCTACAAATAATACTAAAGTTGTGTCATTGATTCTGTGGTTTAATTTAGGTTTCAAGCCACATCGTGCAGTTAAAAAGGATGAACAATTTGTTTCATGTGAATGCTGAATGTTTAAAGCTATTAATGCCAAAAGTTTTTCAGATCTTCCCATACTACTTTTTAAACTTTAAATGTCTACTTTTTATCACTGTAAGATTTTCAGAATTATATATTTAGTTTATTTTTTATGATGACAAGAGTTCTCATCCATGTCCTGTATAATACACATAAATATGGTTTTAATATCTTACAGAATGTTTTTAATTGCCTGTCACTACATTGTACGATTTTTTTTTTGTAATGTTCACATGTGTAATACACATATTTGTTTTATATTCAACGCAATGTTTTTAATTACCTGTCCCTATATTGTAGGAATATTGATAGTTGTCTTCTTTTTGTAATGTCCACATGTTTGATATACGTATTGTGGATTTAAGTTGCATTATTAGTGTAGCTTTTATTGTCATCGTACAACAATACAACAACATTGAATGAATAGCTGCAAGTCAACTTTAGCTTCTTTATTTTACAATGTTTCATGTAGTGTGACTATTTTGGGTTTTTTAAGACTACCATCCATTCCCATGCTTTTATCATGGCTTTTTCCTAAATATAATCTTGCTTGCGTTTATGTTCTTCACCAGGAGATAATAGTTTCTTGTATGCTAGTATTTTAGAATGGCTCTCTTTCAAAACTAACAGACGACGGAAATAAAAGGTGACTTTTATGATAGTGGACAGTGTGTTTTGGCGTCTGCACAGTCAGCCTTTCTCTCCTCAGCCCGCGCCGCAGGACACGCCCCTGCACGTCCATGCACGCACTGCTTCTGCTGCCACGCGCTTAAATAGTTGTGCGCAATTATCAATCCACACACCTGCTAATGATGACACCACTCCCAATAAAAGCCAGCGTGTCCGGAGATCCTGCGCCTCACTTCCCTGGACCCCCTCTGGATTCTGACAGCCTCCCTCGATCCTCGACCCCCACTTTGGACAAGGACCTCTTGACGCCTCTCTCAGCCCCACAAATTTGCCTACCAGCCTCGCCCTACTGGACTTGTCGCCTTCTCCCTTAACACGCACTAACAACAACCTCTGGTAATATTCATTGCAGCGCTTCACATAGTCCTGAAACATACACACTCCACTCGGTGTGGAGGACAGAGTAAAACAACTTGCACTGAGCTTGGTCTATAAAATCCGCTACACCTCCCTGATACCGAAGTACATGTCAAACTACTTCCTTAACGTAAATGACCGCTATAACCACAACACCAGGCGGAGCTCCACAAACTACGTTAACCCCAGATTCTGATCTAACAAAGGTCTTAACTCATTCTCTTTCTATGCCACATCAATGTGGAATGCACTCCCAACAGGTGTAAAAGTAAGTGCATCTCTATATTCCTTCAAAACCGCTCCAAAACATCACCTCCAGGAAACTTCAACCCTTTACTAATACCCTCCTCCATTCACATCCCATCTCCCCAGATTATAAATAACCTAATGTAAATAATCAAATGTACTTCTAATGTATTTACTTGCTCTTATTCTATCTGAACTCACTATGTTCTCTGCTGGCTGTACATATCCTACTAAGTAAGACCTACACTTTTTCAATGTCCACATTTCTCTGTTGATGCAATTGTTGATGACTGAAGTACAGATATCAACTAAAGCTCCTCATCCCACCCCCCGGGTTGTAAATAATGTAAATAATTAAATGTATATACTATGATGATTAACTTGTGTGATGACTGTATTATGCTGATAGTATATATTTGTACCATGAATTGATTAACGTTGACCTCAACTTAAACGTGTTGAAAAACTTATTCGGGTGTTACCATTTAGTGGTAAATTGTACGGAATTTGTACTGTTCTGTGCAATCTACTAATAAAAGTATCAATCAATCAATCAATCAAAACCGCATCATCAAGATCACAAAGAGGCCAAAAGGCGGGCCATACACACCAGATGATAGGGGGCGGGGCGTAGAGGTCCTAAATAATTTTGATTGATGGGTTTTTGAAAATGAGGTGGCGACTTGTCCAGGGTGTACTCCGCCTTCTGCCCGATTGTAGCTGAGATAGGCATCAGCGCCCCCCGCAAACCCAAAGGGCATAAGCGGTAGAAAATGGATGATGGATGGGTTTTTGACAGTTTGACAGAAAGTATATCAAGTAGTCAAGCAGGGTGTGACAGCTGCAGTTTTATCAGAAGAGGACGGCAGTACTGCACATTCTTGATAACAAAAAGACCAGATAGAAGCACAGAAGCCAGGGCTACATCGGTACCTTCAATAGCGAAAATGGTGTCCTCCAATGTGCGCTTGATTTCTTTAAGCGCTTCAAAGCTCCCCACTTTAAACATAAACTTTCCTGGGGGAGAAGATGCGATGGTTTCTAACTCTGTTGTCGCTGTGTCACTATTGAATGCATTCCCAACCTGGCCAAAAATAAATTAAAGAAATACATGGTAAGAAAAGGCAAGAGTGCAAACCAACTGTTGTGACATGTCAAATCCAACTCACCCCAATTGAAAATCGAACTATATTTTTTTTTTGGGCTGCATCAGCTGCAGATGACAAATCATTGCTGTCGTGGGATTCTCCGTCGGTGATCACTATTAAAATCCTCCTCACGTTAGCTCTAGAGCCTCGGTTTTGCGTGAAGATATGATTCCTACCAAAACACAAATATTCAATAAAGACCCTGTGGTAAATGTATTCAGATTTTCGAAAAAACTTACACAACGCTTCGGATGGCTTGAGCCGTGTATGTCAGTCCCTTTTTCTGGTCTATTGCATCAATGTCCTTTTTCCAGTTATTAACATTGAAGTTATCGAAAAAGTAATGGATGGATGGATTATCGGAGTATTGGGCAATGGCAAACTTGGAGGAGATTGAGAGAAAACAATGTATAAGTGACAAACAATGGAGCGGGACACCAATTATGTGAGCAGATGGACCCATTACTCACCCTGGAGTCTTTGCCCACAAAGGTGCTAATAAGATCTTTGACAAAAGTCTTCATACTAACAAATTCTACTGAATTTACGCTGCCCGAACCGTCTAGCAGAAATGCGATGTCTGCTTGGCTTCGACACTCTGCCAAGAAGAATCATGTGATGAGAGCATTGCGCAGGTACATATTAAAAATGTTTATTTTAATTTTTTTGTACTAAAAAACCTGTAAGAGAAGAAGGCACGGGGGGTCCAACTCGATTCCGCTGGTCTATTTCCAAGCACACACCGTTGTACATGGTGATGCTTCCGCAGTCTTTCGGGATGGTCGGACCACAAACCTGCAAGAGTTCTGAGCTGTAATAGGCAGGAATACATGAGTAGATACTGGGACTCACCATCGTGTTTTGGCTGGGGGCATCAAATGTCATGGTCAAACCCAGAGACATGTTGACCGCAAAATTTGGCGCTGCGTTCAATAAAGACATAGATTATATCACACTGTAATACCAACACTTGGTGTTCATCTCATCACAGGTTACAATAAGCACACCTAAAAAATCTGATGAGATTTCGTCATATTGTACGTTTCTAGATAACGGAATGTTTTCTGCTTTTAATACAGAAATTCAAATGAGCCAAATCAGAGCCATAAGAGTCAATTTGACTTGCATGCATAAACCCAGTGGACAAACGGCATCCTATGTCAGTTGCTGATGCTGTCTCCAAAGCTAAAAATTACCTGTTTTGTCCTCGTAGGCTACGTGTCTGTTTTACAGAACATTAAGCGAATAATTGGCGCATTATTCCATGTCGTTGTAGTTTCTACAGAAGAAAATATGAAAGGGGCTTCATGGCTGGAAAACGAAAGCTTCTCACTCCAAGTTGATGTTGCTTATTCAGAACACCAACATGGAAAGTAGAAAACAAAATGCCAGCTTTTATAAACATTGTGAAAGTGGCTACACCTTAGGGCAGTGGTTCTCAAATGGGGGTACGCGTACCCCTGGGGGTACTTGAAGGTATGCCAAGGGGTACGTGGGATTTTTCAAAAATATTCTATAAATAGCAACAATTCAAAAATCCTTTATAAATATATTTATTGAATAATACTTCAACAAAATATGAATGTAAGTTCATAAACTGTCAAAAGAAATGCAACAATGGAATATTCAGTGTTGACAGCTAGAAATTTTCTGGACATGTTCCATAAATATTGATGTTAAGGATTTATTTTGTTGTGAAGAAATGTTTAGAATGAAGTTGATGAATCCAGATGGATCTCTATTACAATCCCCAAAGAGGGCACTTTAAGTTGATGATTGCTTCTATGTGTAGAAATCTTGATTTATATTTGAATCACTTGTTTATTTTTCAACAAGTTTTAGTTATTTTTATATCTATTTTTCCAAATAGTTCAAGAAAGACCACTACAAATTAGCAATATTTTGCCCTGTTATACAACTTAATAAATCAGAAACTGATGACATAGTGCTGGATTTTAATTCTTTATCTCTTTTTCCATCCATCCATCCATTTTCTACCGCTTATTCCCTTTTTTGGGGTCGCGGGGGCGCTGGCGCCTATCTCAGCTACAATCGGGCGGAAGGCGGGGTACACCCTGGACAAGTCGCCACCTCATCGCAGGGCCTGTATCTCTTTTTTTTTTCAACCAAAAATGCTTTGCTCTGATTAGGGGGTACTTGAATTAAAAAAATGTTCACAGGGGGTACCTCACTGAAAATAGTTGAGAACCACTGCCTTAGGGTATGTTGCCGCTGTTATCGCTCCGAAACTACTCTCTATACAAGTGATTCCCACACTATGGGACTCCAAATAATATTTTGGCCTACTACGCTTCTGTGGTTTCTGAGATGAAAACCCAAGAACCAAAAGTTTGAGAATCAGTGTATACAAAAAGTGATGTGTACCATAAGTGGGCGTGTTGCGTGTGATCTACTGACACTGCGTGTGCAATTTAAAGTGGTGCCTTATTTAAATGCATGCATTCCGGGCTTTTACCACAAAGACACTCTTAATCATTGTGTAAAAAAGGCTGAACCAGCAGCACACATTGATAATCTGTAAAACCTTTTCGGAATCTTAATCTGGCCAACAGGAAAAATATGCACACTGACACTCTGTGCGAGGCTGTGGATCGCATCACCATATTTGTGCGCGTGGAATGACTCAAATGCAAGAAAATGCACAATGAAAGATGTTTATCCTTGTTTCCTCTGGTACTGTTCCCCTAAAACAGTGGTTATTAATTCTATGCTCAAAAGATCTAAACTCGATTCTGACCTCTTGATAAACTACCGTCCGGTGTCCCAACCTCCCTTTCTATCGAAAATCATTGGAAATATTGTTGCACAACAGCTAAATGAATACTTAGTGTCTAACAATTTCTGTGAAACCTTTCAGTCTGGTTTTAGGGCAAATCACTCTCCTGAGACGTCCCTCGCAAAAGTGTCTAATGATCTATTGCTAACTATGGATGCTGATGTGTCATCCATGATGATGCTACTTGATCTCAGCGCGGCTGTCTATGCGACGTGAAGGCTTGGTTAGCCCAGAATGTTTTAATAATGAATGAGGGAAAAACGTAAATTTTAGTTTTTGGTCCGGCCCTCACTAGGTGACGTCATACGCAAATACGGTATTAGCTTTCACTGTTATGCTGATGACACCCAACTTTACATGCCCCTAAAGCTGACCAACATGCCGGACTGTAGTCAGTTGGAAGCGTGTCTTAATGAAATTAAACAATGGATGTCCGCTAACTTTTTGCAACTTAATGCCAAAAAAACGGAAATGCTGATTATCGGTCCTGCTAGACACCGACCTCTATTTAATAATACAACTTTAACATTTGACAACCAAATAATAAAACAAGGTGACTCTGTAAAAAATCTGGGTATTATCTTCGACCCAACTCTCTCCTTTGAGTCACACATTAAAAGCGTTACTAAAACAGCCTTCTTTCATCTCCGTAATATCGCTAAAATTCGCTCCATTTTGTCCACTAAAGACGCCGAGATCATTATCCATGCGTTTGTTACGTCTCGTCTCGATTTCTGTAACGTATTATTTTCGGGTCTCCCCATGTCTAGCATTAAAAGATTACAGTTGGTACAAAATGCGGCTGCTAGACTTTTGACAAGAACAAGAAAGTTTGATCACATTACGCCTGTACTGGCTCACCTAATCTGGCTTCCTGTGCACTTAAGATGTGACTTTAAGGTTTTACTACTTACGTATAAAATACTACACGGTCTAGCTCCATCCTATCTTGCCGATTGTATTGTACCGTATGTCCCGGCAAGAAATCTGCGTTCAAAAGACTCCGGCTTATTAGTGATTCCTAGAGCTCAAAAAAAGTCTGCGGGTTATAGAGCGTTTTCCGTTCGGGCTCCAGTACTCTGTAATGCCCTCCCGGTAACAGTTCGAGATGCTACCTCAGTAGAAGCATTTAAGTCTCATCTTAAAACTCATCTGTATACTCTAGCCTTTAGATAGACCTCCTTTTTGGACCAGTTGATCTGCCGCTTCTTTTCTTTCTCCTATGTCCCCCCCTTCCTTGTGGAGGGGGTCCGGTCCGATGACCATGGATGAAGTACTGACTGTCCAGAGTCGAGACCCAGGATGGACCGCTCGTCGGGACCCAGGATGGACCGCTCGCCTGTATCGGTTGGGGACATCTCTACGCTGCTGATCCGCTTGAGATGGTTTCCTGTGGACGGGACTCTCACTGCTGTCTTGGAGCCACTATGGATTGAACTTTCACAGTATCATGTTAGACCCGCTCGACATCCATTGCTTTCGGTCCCCTAGAGGGGGGGGGTTGCCCACATCTGAGGTCCTCTCCAAGGTTTCTCATAGTCAGCATTGTCACTGGCGTCCCACTGAATGTGAATTCTCCCTGCCCACTGGGTGTGAGTTTTCCTTGCCCTTTTGTGGGTTCTTCCGAGGATGTTGTAGTCGTAATGATTTGTGCAGTCCTTTGAGACATTTGTGATTTGGGGCTATATAAATAAACATTGATTGATTGATTGATTGACTTGGGACCATTGCAAAATTATGTGCGTCCCAAAGTCACCAGCCTTGGCGCCACTATAGACAGCGATTTTAAACTAGACAAACAAGTCAATGGCGTTTTAAAATCGTGTTTTTATCACCTTCATGTTTTAGTAAATGTTAAACCATTTTTATCTTTTTACCTTTTTGAACAAATCGTGCATGCTTTTATTTCAAGTGGCCTGGACTACTGCAATGCACTTTATGCTGGCATTAGCCAAAAAGCTCTCTCCCGGTTCCAGTTAGTCCAGAACGCGGCAGCACGACTTTTAACATGGGCCAGGAAACGCCAGCATATAACCCCAATTCTTCAGAGTTTGCACTGGCTCCCTGTTCATTTTAGAATTGATTTTAAAACATTGCTGTTTGTTTTTAAATCTTTACATGGACTGGCACCTCAATATATCTCGGACCTCATCCAAATTTACATTCCTGCGCGCGCTCTGAGCTCCGAGAGCCAGTTCCAGCTCGTGGTGCCCAAGACCAGACTTAAGACCAGGGGAGACAGGGCCTTCTCTGTGGTCGGCCCTAAGCTCTGGAACACTCTGCCGCTCCATGTTCAAACTGCTTCCACAGTGGAGTGTTTTAAGTCTCGTTTTAAGACCCACTTTTATTCTTTGGCTTTTAACACTACGTGAGTTGTGTGGTCCTCTGTCCTCTGTTGTCCCGTGTTTTTTATACACTTTGATTTCTATTTTACTGTTTTAATTGATTTTACCCTTTCAAATAGTTTTTAATCATATTTGTTTTTATATTGTTGTTTTTTTAATATTGGTTTTATATTTATTTATTTTTTTGTTTTTATTCAGTCACTGGTGGATCATAATATTGTTTTTTTAATATTGTTTTTAACATGGCTGTGCAGCACTTTGGAAACTTTATTGTTGTTTAAATGTGCCATATAAATAAAGTGGATTGGATTGGATTGGCTTTATATATTGGAGTGTATTTCTGGTCTTGTCGTCCAGGTCTGGACCGAAGGGTGACAAGGCAGTGCCAATGGATCAAAGGACACGTCGGAGACGCTTTACTGAACCAAATGTTGCTTTATTACATGCGAGCGTCATCATTCAGGGCTGCAGCACCTGGAGGAGAAAGTCAAAAAGATATGTCTGTCAGGCTTGTCCCTGCCAGTTTTGGTTATGTTTTGGTTTTTCCTCTGTGTTTGTCTTTGTTTCCTGTCAGCGCTTCTATTTTGGTTATTTCCTGCTTTTCTCACTGAGCGCTGTTTTCCCTCAGCTGCGGCTGATTGGCACTTGGCCACACCTGGTGTCAATCAGCCAGCTGCTATTCAAACCTGCCATTGCCATCCAGTCTGTGCTGGAGTATTGTCATTGCGACTTGTCATTGTGAATGTCGCTACTACCTGTATCCTGTAGCTGTTTGCAGCGTGCTGTCTTTTCGTTCCTAGTTCCTGTTTGCTGGTTCCTGTTTCCGGGTTTCCAGTACTCCTGTCTCCTTGTTCCTGGTTTGTGTTTTTTTCAGAATTTTTGGACATTAAATTATGTTTTCCTGCACCAAGCCTGCCTTCTCTGCATCTTGGGGTTCGTCACCAACACCTTGTGGCAGAATACTCCAGCCTAACACGAACCCCGCGAAGATTTCGATGGCGGAGAGGCTTGACAGGATTCTTGGGATGATGTCTAAATTTAAGAATAGTTCGGCCTCATTCCAAGCCCTCTTCCAAACCTTTTCTTTATTGTGAACATTAAATTATGTTTTCCTGCACCAAGCCTGCCGTCTCTGCATCTTGGGGTTCGTCACCAACCAAATGTGAAAATGTCTCTCCTAACTTGGACAATTCAAAACATCAGTTTTATATTCATCCTTCCTGTCTCTGTGTGCGTGCTAAGTCAGGAGAGCACATCCTGACCATAAAAGGAGATGTTTGTGTGTAAGTGTCTGGAAAACAACTGCTTTAAGTCATAACTTAAATGTTGGCATTGAGCTAGACAGGTAGTATCTAAACAAGGATACGACTATCACTTTTGTATTCCAAAGTCCCAATTAGAACCTCGTTTCCTACGAGAAGTGATCCAATCGACCTGCGAATATCAAACTAAAGGGCCTTATCTTATTATATACTCAAACTGAAATACCACTATTTTTTTTATTTATTTTTTTTTGTCCTGTCCAGCTTCTCAGGCAAATCATATAGTTGATGTAGATGCCCATATCGGCTGTTCAGATTTACTTTATAAAAGAGAAGTGTAGGATACTTTTGTTGTTGCCTTATTTGAATTTGACTTTATTAAATGTATTTATATTATCATTTGGTGCAGCCGGGCCGGAGCAGGAGGGGATAGAAAGAGGAAAAAAAAGGAAGACAGAGGGGGAAATTGTGGTGATAAGAGGGGGATTAGACTGAGAGACAAAAACCACAACAGCAAATACAACAATAACAACAACAACAATAGAACAACAACAGCACATACAATATGTACAAATATGATCATAAAAGTGATAGCAAATAAGCAGTTAGCGAAATAAATAATAATATAGTAATGACAATGAGCATTTTTACACTAAAACTGGAGCAATACAAATACCAATAGAAAAAGCGCTATTGATCATGAACAAAACCAATAGTTTACCTCTATTATCAACAATACAGTTGTTCAGATGCAACAGTACGTATACATAATGATAGCTAGAAAGATAATAAGAAAAATAAAATAAATGAAATTAAAAATTTTTTTTTAAAAAAAAGGAATACCGAAAGATGAAAGGGAAGAGAGAGAGGCAACCTATATTAATCTTGTAGATTGTTATAGTAACAATGGGTTAAGCTTTGTCAATATGCCATGTGTCACCCAGTTTACCCTAGGGCAACAACGTTGATATATGTTTGATGAAACGTGATTATGTGCATGAGTGTATGTATGTATATGTACTTGTATATGAACAGAATGTGTATATGAATGTCTGTACAGTAAATGTATATGTACAGTATATGTATGTTTGCTGGTACAGTGAATGTATATGTACTCAAGCTGAAATACCACTATTTAATTAAACTTGGTGGTTTGCCTTCTCCAAGTTGGATGTCATTTTTTAAAAATGTCTTATCTTACGGACAAAATGCAGTGCGTCTCCCATAACAATGTGACTTCGAAGTACGTTGACGTAATGTGCAGAGTTCCACAGGGTTCTGTTCTTAGTCCTGCACTCTTCAGCATTATAATGTTACCGCTCAATGACATCATCACTGTTATGCTAATGACACCCAATTTTACGTGCCCCTGAAGATGACCAACACACCAGATTATAGTCATCTGGAGGCGTGTCTTAATGAAATCAAACAACGTCTGAACAGCTTCTAAATTCATGGCTAAATCCTCTTAATATCCAAGTGAGAGTCATGATTTGGAATCTAAAATAACTTTGACAAGATGAACCTGATGCAGTGGTAGCAGAAACAGCACACCGGTTCAATATGCTGCCGGCCGTGCTGCATAAGCGTCTTCTTCATTAAAGTTTTAAGGCAATTTGCATAAATATTTGTTGCATTACTGCCTTCTTCAGTTTCAATTTATGATTACATTAAAGTCTATGAGCACAGTGCAGCATAAACTAGTATAGTTAACTCTCGGTTATCGATGCGAAAAATAGTTTGACTGCGTTTTTGCTATTAACAACAATATTATTAATACATGGTTAATACTCAGGTCACGAAATGTAAATAATGTATTGTTTGCGGGTTTTGGATTGTTATTCAAAGAGTTTTGTGGGCAAAATAGAGAGCCACTATAGATTCCATTGTTAGCTGACTTTCTATTCATTTATATATGAATTAAAACACATCAAACAGCACATCTCTTTCAAATGTTTGCGAAATTCCAGTAAGACTGATCTGATAACATTGTCAGAGTGCAGAAGCGTTACTACAGTGACGCACTCCGGAAATAACTGAAGATATTGAGAAAGGATTCATCCAAATGGCTCACTGAGTTTGAGGCATTTTTTAATGTTTAAACGTTATTTTCACTTATTTTGTGGTTTGTAGATACAATAGGATATGGTTTAGTGCAGGGGTCCCCAAACTTTTTGACCCGGGGGCCGTATTGGGGTATTATATATATATATATATATATATATATATATATATATATAGGCTTTTTTATTGGCGGCCTAAAGTTGCAAACTTTATCGTCGATGTTCTCTACTAAATCCTTTCAGCAAAAATATGGCAATATCGCAAAATGATCAAGTATGACACATAGAATGGACCTGCTATCCCCGTTTAAAAAAGAAAATCTAATTTCAGTAGGCCTTTAAGGCTCAGAACATATTCATTTATCTCAAACAGTCATATAAAAAAGCACGGAAATGGGCTACAAAGGTGCTGATCTTTCCTTTTGATTTTTCCTCTCAAGGGTCGTCACGGAGAGTCAATTGCATGAGGGATTTTGGCTTATTTTTTACACCTGATGCCATATCTGACGCAATCCTACCATTTGTCTTATCTCAGGCACTGAAAATGCTCACCTGAAATTGCCAGCACACTGCAGGAACTGATGGAGCATTTGAATATTTGGCCCCTGCTGTTCTGTGAGTACTGAGCGAGGGGCGCACTGACCAGCAACCTGACAAAATAGAACCAAATAAAACATGTAAGCCTACCATCAGTAAACCCACCATAGCAAGAATAAAATGGATCCAATCCCAATCCTTTACTCACCCCGATTGTTTTTGCACAATCTGGTATCCAAAACCTTCTGCAGGGTTGCTCAAGGACTTCCAAGCCACAGGGTCAACATTGAAACTGAATGCAGCTTTTGATACTGATGAATAGTAAGAAAAAAACCCTCATATAGTATGGGTGATACTGCTGCACGGATAAATGGTGTGCACAGCAGTGACGTGCAGTCAGGGGCGGCAGGTGAGGCGTGGCCTCACCTGCCATCATGGAAAGAAAAAAATTTAAAAAGAAAAAAAAATAGTTATATTGTTATATTATCCAGTGATTATACTATAAAGTTATTTTCCATTTAACTTAATCAGTTTTAAATTATTTTAAATTTTAAATTATTCTGATGAAGGCTGCAGAAGCAAGGTAGCCCAAACTTGTCAGGTACAACACTTTACCTTACTAGCCTATAGAAATCAACCATTTATAAATAGTTAAATGTTGTTACCCACATACGAAAAACGAGCAGCACTCTTTGAAACAGTATGTGGGCATACTTTTATTTTGAAGTGTCTCGTTTGGTCTGTCGACGGATGTAAGGAAGCTACTTGTATAGCCAACGAGGTATTTGTCATTTGTTGGTATTTTACTTGGTAAAATGTTTTTTCCACATGCTGTGCATGTTATTATTTTTTCGTTTGTAACGTGCTTTATTTGTTACAGTTTTCACGGTGAATTTGAAGGGAAAGGAAGCCTTCAAATAAATCAGTTCAAGAAAGCCATTGTGTCTGTGCTATTTGGAGGGAGTTACACTTTCTAACTTGACTAATGCCTTGCATCGTCTATATTAGATATATAACAACGGGTGGGTGGCAGGTGGGTGTGGGTTTGATGAAATGTTGGTTCGGGTGGATGGCGGATGGATGACAACTTTAGTGATGCGGTTGCGGATGATATAATTACCTATCCGCGCATCTCTACTCTATCGCAGTGGTTCTCAGCCTTTTTTCAGTGATGTACCTCCTGTGAACATTTTTTAAATTCAAGTACCCCCTAATCCGAGCAAAGCATTTCTGGTTGAAAAAAAGAGATAAAGAAGTAAAATACAGCTCTATGTCAGCAGGTTCTGATTTATTAAATTGTATAAAAGTGCAAAATATTGCTCATTTGTAGTGGTCTTTCTTGAACTATTTGGAAAAAAAGTTCACAAATAACTAAAAACTTGTTGAAAAACAAACAAGTGATTCAATTATAGATAAAGATTTTTACACATAGAAGTAATCATCAACTTAAAGTGCCCTCTTTGGGGATTGTAATAGAGATCCATCTGGATTCATAACTTAATTCTAAACGTTTCTTCACAAAAAAATAAATCTTTAACATCAATATTTATGGAACATGTCCACAAAAAAATCTAGCTGTCAACACCGAATATTGCATTGTTGCATTTCTTTTCACAGTTTATGAACTTACATCCATATTTTGTTGAAGTATTATTCAATAAATATATTTATAAATGATTTTTGAATTGTTGCTATTTTTAGAATATTTTTCAAAAATCTCACGTACCGCTTGGCATACCTTCAAGTACCCCCAGGGGTACGCATACCCCTAATTGAGAACCACTGCTCTATAAGGTTCATGAACCTCACCGCACGTCACTGGTGCACAGATACTTCGCCATCACCAGAAACTGACTGCACTGTAACTATAAAAACTTAAATGTGTCCGACACACCATAATACAAATAGAAAAATGGACATATTTACTTAAATCATTTTTAGGTCCGATTTAGCGCGTAGTAATGAATGAAAATGCATCATTCCATTGAGGAATGCTTAAAATCAGCATAAAAAATGAAAGAAGTGTTTATGATAAAGCTTATCATCAAATTAAACAGCAGCATCATTAAACCATCGTCTATACGCAAGAGTCCAATTCATATCTTACCAGTTGTGAAAACTGTCATAAAAAGCAGCCACTCCATCGTGTCACTCCAATGAATGACACCGACAATTGTAAGACAGACAATGCTGCATGGAAAAAGTTAAAGAGGAAGACGTGAATGGTAACGTGATGGCAAAAAGAGGAAATTGAATGTAAGAAAAGTGACCATATTGTCTCACTTGATCCCTTTTTGGTAAGACGACCAACGTT
Source organism: Nerophis ophidion (assembly GCF_033978795.1). Lineage (NCBI taxonomy): Eukaryota > Metazoa > Chordata > Actinopteri > Syngnathiformes > Syngnathidae > Nerophis > Nerophis ophidion. The sequence continues at coordinate 65,605,890 of NC_084618.1, forward strand.
TAGCAACCTCAATGACATTGCTCAATGAATCATCAATCTTTTCAATCTGTCGAGAAGTGTCGTGGCAAATAACAAAAGTGGGCGGACTCGTGATATTTTAATGTGCCATAAAGCATTTAAAAATAACCGGCGCTAGTTCTGCTTTTGTTTTTACTTCCCCCAGGCCGTCTCTCCATCTTAGTGGCAGGAAGTTTCATGTTACGCCAGAATTTATAGAAGGCACACGTTGGTGCAATATCCCCGTTTTTTATCATCTAATTACTTCTTAGAATCTCCAAATGAAAGTTAAAGTCCCAACGATAGTCACACACACACACACACTAGGTGTGGTGAAATGATCCTCTGCATTTGACCCATCCCCATGTTCACCCCCTGGAAGGCGAGGGGAGCAGTGAGCAGCAGCGGTGGCTGCGCTCGGGAATCACTTTGGTTATTTAACCCCCGATTCCAACCATTGATGCTGAGTGCCAAGCAGGGAGGCAATGTGTCCCATTTTTATAGTCTTTGGTATGACTCGGCCGGGGTTTGAACTCACTCTCAGGGCGGACACTCTAACCACGAGGCCACTGAGCAGGTCAACGTTGGGTGTAGTCTCAAATTTATACTTACAGGAGACACACAGAATGAACCAGCATCTGCAGGCAGACACTGGCTGCAAAGCTGACTCGTTAGTTACTGGAAACAAATGTAAACAAGTCAGCGCTCCAACAGGAAGTAGAAAACCATGGGAGAAGGTAGCGCTTTCATGTCCATGTCCTTGTGCCAACGAGAAGGTGGCAGGGGGGATCTACGCACAAATCCCTGGTGTTGCTGCTGCTGGAGAAGAGGGCTTCCATGGAATGCATACTTGCCAACCTTGAGACCTCCTAATTCAGGAGATGGGGGACAGCGGGGGGTATATATTGTAGCGTCCCGGAATAGTTATTGCTGCAAGGGGTTCTGGATATTTCTTCTGTTGTGTTACGGTGCGAATGTTCTCCCGAAATGTGTTTGTCATTCGTGTTTGGTGTGGGTTCACAGTGTGGAGCATATTTGTAACAGTGTTAAAGTTGTTCTTACGGCCACCCTCAGTGTGACATGTATGGCTGTTGACCAAGTATGCGATGCATTGACTTGTGCGTGTGAAAAGCCGTAGATGTTTATATGGAGGATAAGCGGACGTGACGACAGGCTGCCCTCAGGTCAGCATCCGGCCCTGAGTGAGAACAGCAAGCGGCTGATAAAGGGTGAAGGTTTCAGGTGAGAAGACACTAAAGGCGGCGTCTTAAAGACACCATTCTCGGGAGAAATTCCAGAGAATGGTTGCCCTGGGAGATTTTCAGGAGGGCCACTGAAATTCGGGAGTCTCCCTGAAAAATCGGGAGGGTTGGCCACCACTGCGGCCGATGAGGAGGAGGGAAACCGGCGCGAGACGAGAGCTTGTGCAGCAGGTGGGGAATGCATAGGACAGAGAGGGGCTTCTAAATGCAGGTAGTTACGTTTGTAGGGGACCCACCTGAGGAGAAGCAGGAGGTGGCTGACGAGGACCCTTTGGGGGTGGAGCGGGAGGTGGCGTCTTCGGTATGTAGGAATGTAGTGTATTTGTGTATGTATGTATGTATGTATGTATGTATGTATGTATGTATGTATGTGTGATTCGCCTTCTTTTAAAAGCAAAGTTTGAAAACCGACCTAACAGTGTCTTGGCTGGTTGCAACCAAGTAGTACACTTTGTTTTGCCTGAGTGGCTGCAGGACGCGAGCAATCAATTCAACACAACGGCCAGACTTCTTAAATACGGCCGTTTTTCATCCATACGACCATTTACAGTTTAGCTGTCTTCATACTTTTGTTCTGACTGCACACAATGGGAAGTGTGCACGCTGCATATCTGCCAGTAACCAAAGTGACTTTCAGTTGTTTCTCTTCTTATCACATCGGTGCATTCTGCTTCGGCTTTGACCACAGCTTCTCTTTAGAAAGTGTCCGTCATTTCTGCTAAAACTTTTCTCGAGTCACTCACACAGAACAAGTGAGGAAGCTCACGCCTACTCGCAACTTTTTTGCTCGACAACTCCACGGTCAAAGGTTGTGCAACAGGACGGGGAATATGCTCGACCTTTAATTGTGCTTGCCAGTTGACCCCGACTTCTCCTCGCCGAGAAACCACGATGGGGAAAGGTCAGGGAAAGGTCAAAGATCAGCGCTCCGTGTGGCGATGCAAGCGGATCGGATTTCGACGGTCCATGTTGTCACACGCTCTGATGTCTGGATGTGAATACTGTACACAAAGTTGTTTCATTTCTTGTGGTTTCTATGAACTAATCCCCTGCATGCGTGGCGAAAAGCAAAATGGAAGACGCTGCATCGTTTAAGTGCGGTTACACAGAAGCGATGCATCTCACCACTTCACATGGTCAAGGAATATTGCTCATTTCTGTCCAATTTTTGGAGCTTTTGCCCTTTCCTTGGCCGCCCGCCACCACACCACTCCAGGCTCGAGTCGCGCTGAATGTCACCAGCCCTCTCTGGTTGCGTCCTGTTCTTTTTATAGCCGAGCAGCTGAAATGTGAGGGGTCACAATGGGAGGATAAATACAAGGGCCGGCCCTGAGAGGGTGTCGCAGACGAAGGCCGCCCTCTGTTCTCCCAGCTCTCCTCTCTTCTACGCCTCAAAGGTAAACCAACAATTGTGGCATGAGTTTACTTTTGTGTGTTTTCTGTAAAAGTGCACGCCCTTTCCTTTCCACCAGACAGTTATTAACAAATAGAGCAGGGTCTGCCTGCCTTTTTTTAATTTCACTTTTCATAACATCCTCTAAGCCTCAGTCTACATCTGAATGTGTAAATCAGCGGTTCTCAACCTTTTTTCAGTCATATACCCCCTGTGAAAATGTTTTTAATTCAAGTATCCCCTAATCAGAGCAAAGCATTTTTGGTTGGAAAAAAAGAGATAAAGAAGTAAAATACAGCACTATGTCATCAGTTTATGATTTATAAAATTGTATAACATGGCAAAATATTGCTCACTAAAAACTTGTTGAAAAATAAACAAGTGATTCAATTATAAATAAAGATTTCTACACATAGAAATAATCATCAACTTAAAGTGCCCTCTTTGGGGATTGTAATAGCGATCCATCTGGATTCATGAACTTAATTCTAAATATTTCTTCACAAAAAAAAAAAACTTTAACATCAATATTTATGGAAAATGTCCCCAAAAAATCTGTCTGTCAACACTGAATATTGCATTGTTGCATTTATTTACACTGTTTAAGAACTTACATTCATATTTTGTTTAAGTATTATTCAATAAATATATTTATAGAGGAGTTTTGAATTGTTGCTATTTTTAGAATATTTGAAAAAAAATCTCAAGTACCTTTTGGCATACCTTTAAGTACCCCCAGGGGTACGCGTAACCCCATTTGAGAAACACTACTGTAAATGATAAGCATTTCTGGTGTAAAAAAAAATGGGTCTTTTTATTAAAAATTCTGAGAAGGTCTGGTTCCCTATTTTAAAAACTGGACAGTGGGCTGGATGAAATATTTTTTCGCCCCTCATCCATAAAGTAGAGCCACACCAATGAAAAATATTAACTATTAATATACACTTGCACTCTGGTTTATCCCATCTACGTCACTCCATAGAGTCCACACATCAATGTTTGAATGTGGAGAGTTGGACTACACTATTTAATTGTATTTATTGTAATATTATGATTCTCATAATTATTTGTTGTTATTGTTGTTGGTACTATTACAAGATAGATAGGTAGGTCTTTATTGTCATTTCAAAAGTACAACGAAACTTTGTTTTCAGCACAAAGTATCAATATTGAAATAAAAATAAACAAAATACACATTTTAAAAAATAAAACATGGATAAAATAAGTCAGAAATCCAAAACATGTCTCCAAACAATAAGAAGGTACATATAAACTAATCCACAATCAAGCAATTGCAGAAAAATACAGGGAGTAAATACCAAAATAATACATTTAAATCAAAATAAACCCAATTATCGATTTCACTATTTAAGGATTTCATTTATTATTTAAAGACTTAATTAATTGTTAACCAATTGAGATAATTTTTTATTTCATTATTTCATGATCAAATTATGTATTTAATGACTTAATTAACTAGTGAAACCTTTAAGTGATTGTTTAAGGGTTTATGTATTGAGTGCTGTCCCATTTGGCTCTCCTTAAGACAAAGGCACACATTAAGATTTGTTATATGCTTTTTTATTAATTGTCTGAATGTACAAACATCACACCACAATATTTTATCATAATTATTACAATTTTCATACATACATAGTTTTATATATATATATATATATATATATATATATATATATATATATATATATATATATATATATATATGTATGTACTCTAACCACTAGACCCTATCAGTGGCCTAGTGGTTATAGTGTCCGCCCTGAGATCGGTAGGTTGTGAGTTCAAACCCCGACCGAGTCATACCAAAGACTATAAAAATGGGACCCATTGCCTCCCTGCTTGGCACTCAGCATCAAGGGTTGGAATTGGGGGTCAAATCACCATAAAAAATTCCCCGGCGTGGCCCCGCTGCTGCCCACTGCTCCCCTCACTTCCCAGGGGGTGATCAAGGGGATGGGTCAAATGCAGAGGACAAATTTCACCACACCTAGTGTGTGTGTGACAATCATTGGTACTTTAACTTTATTAATTATTACTTAGATATATACTGTATAACGTACTATACAATGTAGTCATTAACATTTGTCTCGGACCTTTGCTATTATTGGGGAAGGCAAACGTTTGTCCTGTCAAAAACACTTCAATAAGTCTGAATCAAGTGTTAAGAAACAAATCAAAGATTCATGGTGCAGTATCCGAGCTGTACAAGCACGAGAACTTTGGGATTTGGCTGTGCTGGTCTGTTTTATGTAACACCTCGGTGCTTAGTTCGAGTGCATGCACAAAAGTATATTTAGTTCGGTCTTGTGTTTTGGCAGTGGGGGCAGGAGCCAGGAATGCAACAGAAGAGCTAGAAAGGTCAGGGATAAGAGAGCAGAAAACGGAGTAGGTCAAGCGCATGCTTGAGGGTGTCGGACAGACTTTTATGCAGAGGGTGGAAAAAGGTGCAAAGAAGTTGGTGGAAGAAACTGTGGCCATCCACCATTCCAGCTACACTTCCACCAACACAGACCAATGACTAAGTTCTACTGGAGTCGCTGAATTAAAAAACATGCCTTTTGATGTACGTTCCCCAGCCATACACATCTTTACTAAATGTTCCTCCTCTTGAACAGAGTCAAGATGCCTCACGCATACCCTTTCCTCACTCCTGAGCAGAAGAAGGAGCTCAGTGACATCGCTCTGAAGATCGTCCACCCCGGCAAGGGAATCCTCGCCGCAGACGAGTCTACCGGTAAAAGACGGAGTTCAATAAATGCAACATTTAAACACCAAATATTTGCTCTGGCTAATACACACATTGCTATGTTGTTACGTTCTAAGGAGAACAGCCAAAAGTGAAAAACCGAGAAACCCGTGTTTTACATCAGATTTAATAATGTGACCCTCACAGTTACCATTACATTCATTTGTCTTTCAGTTTTATACCTTTAAAGAAACAACTTACAAAACATGCAGTTACACATCACGTCTTGATTGATTGATTGATACTTTTATTGGTAGATTGCACAGTTTAGTACATATTCCGTACAATTGACCTCTAAATGGAAACACCCGAATAAGTTTTTCAACTTGTTTAAGTCGGGGTCCACGTTAATCAATTCATGGTACAAATATATACTATCAGCATAATACAGTCATCACACAGGTTAATCATCATAGTATATACAGTGAATTATTTACATTATTTACAATCTGGGGGGTGGAATGAGGAGCTTTGGTTGATATCAGTACTTCAGTCATCAACAATTGCATCAACAGAGAAATGGACATTGAAACAGTGTAGGTCTTAATTGGTAGGATATGTACAGCCAGCAGAGAACATAGTGAGTTCAGATAGCATAAGAACAAGTAAATACATTAGAAGTACATTTGATTATTTACATTAGGTTATTTATAATTAGGGGTGATTGGATGTGAATGGAGGAGGGTATTAGTAAAGGGTTAAAGTTGCTTGGAGGTGCTGTTTTAGAGCGGTTTTGAAGGAAGATGGAGATGCAATTACTTTTACACCTGTTGGGAGTGCATTCCACATTGATGTGGCATAGAAAGAGAATGAGTTAAGACCTTTGTTAGATCCCAATCATTTCCAGCTGGACATTGTTGCATGAATCGACATGTGAAACGGCACCCTCTGTTAGATTCATAGCTGCAGCACCCCTACAGATAGCGCCATCCAACCACTTTCTATTAAGGTGTACAGTAAAACTGTCTTACAAGCAGAGTTGTGAAGAACAACAAAGCGCAATATAAGTAGCGGTTTTCATTTAAACGTTTTCATTTCCGATACGATGCCTATATTGGGGCCTTAAAGGGGATATAACAATAAGCAGTAATCATGGCGTGATGTGACAGGTGGTGACAGTACACCTACTTTCAGACAAGAGCTACATTGATGCATGCTTGGTTATGGTTTAAAGCAGCGGTCGGCAACTCAAAATGTTGAAAGAGTCATATTGGACCAAAAATACAACAACAAAAAAATCTGTCTGGAGCCGCAAAAAAATAAAAGCCTTATATAAGTGTTATAATGAAAACAACACATGAAGTACATGTTTATATTAGCCTACTATCAAAGGCTGACGCAAATCTTCATTGACATAAATGCTGTATTTCAATTTTTATCGTACACATGTTTGCAACATTGGAAATCATTAGTAAAACAGAGGCTGAGATGGATGAGATAACTCATGAAATTGCTGGCTCAGAATGGCCAAATATATAGATATGTGTGTCAATGTTAAAGGAAACAGCAGGCTGTCTTCTTCTAATGGATTTATTACAATCTTGGCAAACTGGGTAACATTTGCTGTGGTCTGGAACAACATGGTGCACAAAGAACTATGAGACATGCAACTATAAATTAAATACACAGAGGATATTAACAGAATTAAATGGGCTCAAATATACCTACAAACAAGGCATAATGATGCAATATGTACCTAAATAGCATGTTAGCATCGATTAGCTCGCAGTCATGCAGTGACCAAATATGCCTGATTAGCACTCTAACAAGTCATTAATATCAACAAATTTAACCTTTTTTGCATTGATGCACAGATTAAAACGTTTGGTGGACAAAATGAGACAAATTAAGAGTGGCATAAAACATGTCTTTCTGTGGCAGCATTGTAAACAAACTACGTTGAGTTTGAGGATTGCTGAAATTAGTAGGACAAAACGGCGCTCTCCAAATACTCTCATCAGTGAAGCATGTATAACATAAACAGTGGGATTTCTAACAATTAGGAAGGTTTGTGTGATATTTGTTCTCCTACGGAAAATATATTGAAAAATACATATATTTTTTCTTCATCTTTTTCCTTTTTCACACATCTCTGGAAGAGGTCCAGGGAGCCACGAGGGCTGCGCTAAAAGCCGCATGCGGCTCTAGAGCCATAGGTTGCTGACCCCTGGTTTGAAGTCATATCCAACAATTGCGACAACGACTTTTTACTGTCAACACAGTTTCGTTTTTTAATGATTTCTGCCGGTGGTGTGCCTCCAGATTTTTTCGACGCAAAAAAACTGGCCATGGCTCAAAAAAGGTTGAAAAACACTGATCTAAAGTTCACTGCATGTACACCTGCAGGTAGCGTTGCCAAGCGCTTCCAGAGCATCAATGCTGAGAACACTGAGGAGAACAGGAGGCTGTACCGCCAGCTCCTCTTCAGCGCTGACGACCGCATCGTCCCTTGCATTGGCGGCGTCATCCTCTTCCACGAAACCATGTACCAGAAGTCCGACGGTGGCAAAGTCTTCACCCAGTATCTCAAGGAGAGAGGCATGGTGGTGGGCATCAAGGTCGACAAAGGTGTTGTCCCTCTGGCCGGAACCAACGGCGAGACGACAACCCAGGGTGAGCTGGGAACACAAAGAGAAGACCCGAGGTTTAGTTTTTTCAATGCCTGACCTTGCGGTTTTCTTCAGGTCTTGATGGATTGTACGAGCGCTGCGCCCAGTACAAGAAGGACGGTGCCGACTTTGCCAAATGGCGTTGCGTGCTGAAGATCACCGCCACCACTCCTTCAAGGCTCGCCATCATTGAGAATGCCAACGTCCTGGCCCGCTACGCCAGCATCTGCCAGATGGTAATAGACTGGAAAATACTGCGTTATTTTGATCACTTAATTTATAAGTTGCTAGGGTTGGGTTACATTTTTGAGTTATTTTTATGAATAGCAATCCATTTGTTTTAATTATAAGGTTATAATTTTAACTCAATTCCTGGGTTTTCAAAATTATGAACCATTATTGGGTTGTTTTTTAACGAGTAATGCATTTTTGAGTAAAATACTTTTTCATTTTTATTAAAAAGTAAATTTTTTTCTTGAAATACATTTTTATTATGGATTAATTTCATCAACATTATTTACAATCACCCACCATTGAATTAGCATTACTCAACTTTTGGGTTAAATAATTCAATCCACCCTTTGGGCTTCACGGTGGAAGAGGAGTTATTGCGTCTGCCTCACAATACGAAGGTCCTTGAGTCCCGGGTTCAATCCCAGGCTCGGGATCTTTCTGTGTGGAGTTTGCATGTTCTCCCCGTGAATGCGTGGGTTCCCTCCGGGTACTCCGGCTTCCTCCCACTTCCAAAGACATGCACCTGGGGATAGTTTGATTGGCAACACTATAAATGTGTGAATGTGAGTGTGAATGTTGTCTGTCTATCTGTGTTGGCCCTGCGATGAGGTGGCGACTTGTCCAGGATGTACACCGCCTTCCACCCGTTTGTAGCTGAGATAAACGCCAAAAGGGAATAAGCGGTAGAAATGGATGGATGGATGGATAATTTAACCCAATAGTTAGGTTGGGAATAACCCAACAAGAAGTTATCATAACTCAACTTTTCGGTATATAATTCAACACAAAAGTTGGGTTGAAAAAAATGTACCCAAAATGTTGAGTTAAAATACCCAACAGTTTAATTGTGTAAGAAACACTTAAAAGGGGGAAGGAACCATTTTTGGTAAATGAATGTGACTAATACTAAGACTGGGGAAATAACAACATCACCCAGTCTGCAATACTCTTCCACTGTTGATGAAGCTCTAGCTGCTGGATCTGATCAGTCAAACAACAATGTTTGACCTTAAACCAAGTGGTCTGTATTGATCAGGCGTGTCCAAACCTTTTCCAGCGATGGCCAATTACAAAAAAAATTAAGAATGCAGAGGCCACTTTAATGCATTTTGTACATTAAATATACTAAAACCAAGATAATGTAGTGCAATATAAACCATCCGTACAAAAAATCCACATCTTAGCTTTGTGTTACACTTTAGCTAAATAAAAAATATTGGTGTCATTTTTAATCTAACACCTGTTGCTGGTTAAAATATTACAATTCTTTACTGATGTTATAATTCTGCCACAGTAAAACTTGTTAAGGGCTTTAGAACACTCAAAAACTCACCATTTCCTTCAAGAACTGTGTACACATTCTCATAATGAGTGCATGTAAATCCTAAAAAGACCAGAAATAGTAGGGAAGTGACCCATATGACCCCATTCCTGGTGGGATTTGCGTGAGAAGAAGAGGGGGGAATATTCATTATGCAATGCAGTCTGCTGAAAACCATGGAACGCGCCACTCCATAGAGCAACTGACGCTGTGGTCAAAGTTGGAATTACCACAAAACACATTTTTAAGATATTCAACACTCGGCTGCCGTCTAAAGTGGATAGTGCATCCCCCCAATTCGTCACGTTTCATGTGTCAGGTAAACTGCAACAAATGGGGCTGTGTAAGTCCCCTCCCAATTGTACACTCGATCCCAATTTGAGGGGAATTCGGAGCAGTTGCATTTTAATCTAATGTAATGTTTTATACTAGGACATGTTTATTTTGTTGCCGGCCGATAAAAAAAAATCAGCAGCGGGCCACACTTTGGACACCCTTGGCATAGATTGTCAAAATGATATGTGTATGATTGTTTCATACATAATTTATGGTGGTAGTGATGCCGCAGTACGATAATCTGTACTTCAGATTAAAGCTGTTGCAGACGAAGCCTCGTTTTTTAAGAACCAAAACATTTTTGATATTCCGTGCAGTAGCGGTGCAGTAGCCCAAGTTAGCCTAAGTTTGGAATTTTTTTCCCCCTCAGTGGCCTAGTGGTTAGGGTGTCCGCCCTGAGATCGGTAGGTTGGGAGTTCAAGCCCCGGCTGAGTCATACCAAAGACTATAAAAATGGGACTCATTACCTCCCTGCTTGGCACTCAGCATCAAGGGTTGTAATTGGGGGTTGAATCACCAAAAATAATTCCCAGGCGCGGCCACCGCTGCTGCTCAGGGCTCCCCTCACCTCCCAGGGGGTGATCAAGGGTGATGGGTCAAATGCAGAGAATAATTTCGCCAGACCTCGTTTGTGTGTGTGACAATCATTGGTACTTTATTTTTAACTTTAACTTTATCCTTGCGGTGCCAGCAAGAAATGACTGCCCTGTGCAAATGCTAGTGTGACCCATACCTGAAACCGCCACCGTTACATTAAAAAATGTGTTCCTCAGCATGGCATCGTCCCCATCGTGGAGCCAGAGATCCTACCTGACGGCGACCATGACCTGAAGAGGTGCCAGTATGTCACTGAGAAGGTCCTGGCTGCCGTTTACAAGGCTCTGTCCGACCACCACGTCTACCTGGAGGGCACTCTGCTCAAGCCCAACATGGTTACCGCCGGCCACTCCTGTTCCTTCAAGTACAGCAACCAGGAGATCGCCATGGCGACCGTTACCGCCCTGCGCCGCACCGTGCCACCTGCAGTCCCTGGTGGGTCTAACCCCGGATCCGCCGAATCACCTGTTACGACGGATGTGTATTTACTCGAGTGTCTCTCCTTGCTTAGGCATCACCTTCTTGTCTGGCGGCCAGAGTGAAGAGGAGGCGTCCGTCAACCTGAACGCCATGAACCAGTGCACCCTGCACAGACCCTGGGCTCTGACCTTCTCATACGGCCGTGCCCTGCAGGCGTCTGCCCTCAAGGCTTGGGGAGGCAAAAAGGAGAATGGAAAGGCATGCCAGGAGGAGTTTATCAAGAGAGCTCTGGTGCGTGTTCGAAGGAATGCACTGTCTTAGAAATGTTGCCCTGTGTATTAATCAACTTGTTTTCTTCCTTCAGGCCAACAGCCAGGCATGCCAGGGAAAATATGTCAGCTCCGGATCCAGTTCCGCCGGCGGAGAGTCCCTGTTTGTGGCTAATCATGCATATTAACACTCACTTCCATACATTATTACAACACCGTGAAAAGTCCTGCATGACCTCTCTGCAATCGTAAAGCATCTGGGTTGAGAGTGAAAAAGAGTGGGGAAAAAAACCCTCCTCTGAGTTGTTGTCGTTGCTGCGACAATATTTGCCACCATTCCCTTGATATTTTACCTTTGCACAGGTGAATATCCCCATGTTGTTTTTACACAAGTTGTACTATGCTTCATTGGACTGATTCCATCTACTGCAGTAATGTCCTTAATAAAGGTTCAATGAAATAAAGGCTTTACCAGTCTGTGTTGATTTTTCAAGTTTTTTTTAAATATTGAGTTGTCAGGATGACACTTCAGTAAGAGGCAAGGGAGGCCTGAACTGTAACTTTGGCCAAATAAACAGTGGTTCTCAAACTTTTTTCAGTGATGTACCCACTGGGAATATTTTTTAATTCAAGTACCGCCTAATCAGAGCAAAGCATTTTTGGTTGAAAAAAAGAGACAAAGAAGTAAAATACAGCACTACGTCATCAGGTTCTGATTTATTAAATTGTATAAAAGTGCAAAATATTGCTCACATGTAGTGGTCTTTCTTGAATTATTTGGAAAAAAGATATAAAAACAACTAAAAACTTGTTGAAAAATAAACAAGTGATTCAATTATAAATAAAGATTTCTACACATAGAAGTAATCATCAACTTAAAGTGCCCTCTTTGGGGATTGTAATAGAGATCCATCTGGATTCATCAACTTAATTCTAAACATTTCATCACAAAAAAAGAAATCTTTAACATCAATATTTATGGAACATGTCCCCAAAAAATCTAGCTGTCAACACTGAATATTGCATTGTTGCATTTCTTTTCATATTTTGTTGAAGTATTATTCAATAAATATATTTATAAAGGATTTTTGAATTGTTGCTATTTTTAGAATATTAAAAAAAAAATCTCACGTACCCTTTGGCATACCTTCAAGTACCCCCAGGGGTACACGTACCCCCATTTGAGAACAACTGAAATAGGTTATTTGTATTATTTAATGCACCTTGATGCAGAAAACGAGGCTAAAACAAGCTGTATTCCTATCACCAAGCACCGGTTAAAAAATATGGAGGGCCAAATGGTACAATAAATAAATAAATCCATCAAAAAACTACTTCAATGTGTCATTAATAAGAATTTGAATTAAATAATTGTGTATTGTAAATGTATTCACCATAAAAGTGCATGTACTGATATGTTAATTATCGATTTCACTATTTAAGGATTTCCTTTATTATTTAAAGACTTAATTAATTATTAGCCAATTGAGATAATTTTTTATTTCATTATTTCATGATTAAATTATGTATTTAATGACTTAATTAACTAGTGAAACCTTTAAGTGATTGTTTAAGGGTTTATGTATTGAGTGTTGTGTAGCGGTTGATTTACGGACATAATTCGCCACACCTAGTGCTTGACCTTATTGTTATTGTTCACTGTACTGTTCGAGTATGCACATGACAATGTTGTTCTGTTTCACTGTACTGTTCAATTAGGCACATGACAAGGTTGTTCCGTTGCAGGTAATTCGGCGCGGCCCCTTTAAGTGGCCGTCAGTAGATTCTCCCAAAGGTGGGGGTTTGTTGTTCCCGCCATTTTTGAGTGTTTTAAGTCAGTCGGTTTTGTTCTAAAAGAATAAAGGACGCACACGTTTTTGTGTGTCAACGATACACGAAGTTGTCTTGCTTTCACGCTACGAGCACAACAGTTGTCCCATTTGGCTCTCCTTAAGACAAAGGCACACATTAAGATTTGTTATATGTTTTTTTTATTAATTGTCTGAATGTACAAACATCACACCACAACATTTTATCATATCCTCTACCAAGTTTGATATTTTACAATTTACACCATTAGGATTTATGCCTTTCTAAGAAAATCTATTCACGTTTCTACGACCGCTTTTCCACCACTTAACAACCAGAAGATGTGTGGAGCCAAAGTCAAAAATAAGTTTCTGAGGCGCACAAATTAATCAATCCAATCCAATCCACTTTATTTATATAGCACATTTAAACAACAATAATGTTTCCAAAGTGCTGCACAGCCATGTTAAAAACAATTGTAAAAAAAAAAAAATAAATAAATAAAATAAAATAAAATAAAAAAAGTATATATATACATATTATGCTCCACCAATGACTGAATAAAAACAAAAAATGAAAAAATATAAAACCAATAAAAACAATATAAAAACAAATATGATTAAAAACTATTTTAAAGGGTAAAATCAATTAAAACAGTAAAATAGAAATCAAAGTGTATAAAAAACACAGAGGACAACAGAGAACAGAGGACCACACAACTCACGTAGTGTTAAAAGCCAAAGAATAAAAGTGGGTCTTAAGACGAGACTTAAAACACTTAAGGTGATGAGGCTGTATTTTCATTAGGACTTTGATTTTATTGATGGTTTTATCAATTTAAATATAATTATTTTCTTTAGCACTTTGTAATTGTATGTAAATGTAAGAGTCCACTTTTTTATGTTTGATTAGTTTATACTTCTGTAATCAGCCTGACAATCATTTTTGTGATTAACAAATGGTTGAAATCATTTGACAAGGTTCATCCTGTTAAATTGTTTGGTTAGATTATTAAATTATTAAATACGATAAAAATCAAGAGTAAGATTATTTGAGTTGGCCCTGGGTCCCCCATAGTAAAAAGTTAAGCCCTATGGTCAAAAGGTTTAAGAACCCCTCTCTTAAAGGGTCGGACTTGGTTGTCCTTTTTTCTTGTAAACTTTTTTGTTGATATGAAATATTTATTTTATATATATATATATATATATATATATATATATATACACATATATATATATATATATATATATATATATATATATATATATATATATATATATATATATATATATATATATATATATTTCTCTCTGGCACTCATCGAGGGTGGACGCTCCCCTTTCCTCTCCCTTATCTCTCCTGCTTGCTTCTTTGTTTTGTCTTGTCTTAACTTTCTTGTTGCCTCTTTTTGCACTCCTATCCAAATCTACACATTGGAACTATTTAACTGGCCTCAACAAAATTGACAAGATCTTGGGTTTGGGGGAACCTGCTGTCGTGACGAAGCGGTTGTTGCTGGACACACGACGGACTCTTGGGAGAAGAAGGAGGGCCGCGGGCCTGGTGACCCTTTTCTGTCAACGACATGAAGATATCCACCTATTCGGAATTATGACAACAGGACATCTGGTGATTGGAGTAAGCTTTGCTCTGATTTGTCGACAAATTGGAAGTTGCTGGCAGTCTTCAAAGTACCCCAAAGCTGCCACAAATGATTGGAGGATGCGGGAAGAACTGTGCATTACATCGGACTGTCTACCCCGCAGTTTTTGAGGACCAGTCATGGACAATTTAGAGTGAAAAGCATATTTTATTTTCACTCGCATACAAATCATTCTAACTTGGATTGTTTCCCCCTTGCTTCGAGACTCTCCCAAAGGACGGTGTGGTGAAGACCCAACAAACTCCCTTCTTGTCTCTCATGGACACACACCTGTTGTTGTTGACTTTGGACTAGCAACTCCATAATACATCAAGGCCGCGGAACAGAGACACACTGCGGGCTTACACACACACACACACACACACATCCACCAAAAAAATATACGCCACACATACAACCACCCCCCCCCCAACCCAACGCCCTCGACGCAAATCCGTAGGGATGATGAATGGATGGTCAGCGCCTGAGAGCTGCGACCTACCACCATGACCTTGAAATACCTTCCCTCTGTTGCTAGATATCTCGAGATGTATGTTGTAATATGTATATGTGCTTTGCTATGAGCCCAGTCATAGGGGACTCCATCACCCGAAACATAAAGCTTAGCAAACCAGCCCAGTCTAGATTGTATTTTTTTTTTACTCATCCTTCCCCAGCGTTTACCTTTTTCCCATCTTTTACGGGGCGCCTTATTGCGACCCCTCAGCGTTCTTGTTCTGTAACCCTGTACACTGTTTGTTTGTCTAATCTTGAACGGGTTTGTGCTGAAAACAAAGTTTTGTTGTACTTGTGCAATGACAATGAAGACCTACCCAATCCTATCCTATCCTATATCTCTAGCTAACGAACTTGTTAGCTGCCACCAACCTGAGGCGTTGACTATTTTGAATTATTACGGTAATAGGGACAAAGTGTGTCCCTTTTTAGTTTAATAAGGGATGTTGTGCGTCTAAATACTGGACAAATCTGATTTTTAAGGATCAGTTGACAACCCTAACTGTACTTGAGTTATTTTCTCTTATATATTATCATACATTATTTGGCTGTGAACTTGAGAGCTACCGCTCTAATATTTTGCGTTTAGAGTGCCCAATTGTCTTTTGTAAAGTGTATTTCAAAATAACTGTCCCGTATTGAGCTGAAAAGAGATTATCTTTGTCCCGTAGGCCCAAAGACTGTTAATTTGGTTATTTTTTTACACAGAAAAAAAAATATTGTACATTTTATTGCCCTTGTATGAGCATTATTCCAAAACAGGTGTGCCAACAATGTGTCCTTTGTTTTTGTTTTTTCAATGAATGGCACCCTTGGTTGAGCTAAAGGGGACTTTACCAGAACCATTATTGAAGATCTTTGTGTTGGGATGTCGCATGGCTGCAGTTGTGTGACCTCAAGTATGCAAAAATCCAGGAGAGCAGAAAGCCGGTAAGATGATTTTAATTTCATCAAAGTAAAAGATATAAACAGAAAGCAGTCTTGCATGGAGATGTTCCCAACATGGTTTTAACTTCGAGCACTGAGGAGTGCTCGAGTGAAACATAAATAGACCTATGTTGATTGACCGCAGCTGAGGACCGCTGCCAATCAACGGCGAGTGTGACAAAAACAGTGCTCAGCGGAGTAAACAGGAAGTATGACAAAATAAGAGCACTGAACAGGAAACAAAGTACAAAACACGAAAAACTATCAGAAAGTAAGTGACAGATCGTTACAGGACCTCCCCCTCAAGGAACAGATACCAGATGTTCCCTGGAAAAGAAAAATGGAAAAAAATGTCCACAAAGTAAGGGAGGATGGAAGGAGGATTTGGTGGAAGGTCGCCAAACCTCGTGTCCCCGCAGCCAGCGAGGGAAAGTCAGGTGGCGACGGCGCGTAGAGCGCCGCTGGAACTGGCGGGGCGGGCGGCCACGGAACAGCCACATCATTGGCCGAAAAAGAGACGAGTGCATCCCGCGAGGAGGACGCCCAGGGCACGGCCACATCCGCGGCTGACGTGGAGGCGGGCGCGCTGAAGCAGGCCCGGAGACAGCAGACAAAGCGGCGGGGGCTGCAGCCAAAACAGATACCTCTGCAGGAGGCGGCTGAGGAGCCGATGTTGGTGCCGGCGTGGAAGCGGCAGACGTCATCAACGGCGTGGAAGCGGCAGACGTCATCGGCGGCGTGGAAGCGGCAGACGTCATCGGCGGCGTGAAAGCGGCAGACGTCATCGGCGGCGTGAAAGCGGCAGACGTCATCGGCGGCGTGAAAGCGGCAGACGTCATCGGCGGCGTGAAAGCGGCAGACGTCATCGGCGGCGTGAAAGCGGCAGACGTCATCGGCGGCGTGAAAGCGGCAGACGTCATCGGCGGCGTGAAAGCGGCAGACGTCATCGGCGGCGTGAAAGCGGCAGACGTCATCGGCGGCGTGAAAGCGGCAGACGTCATCGGCGGCGTGAAAGCGGCAGACGTCATCGGCGGCGTGAAAGCGGCAGACGTCATCGGAGGCGTGATTGTTGCAGATGTCATCGGCGGCGTGAAAGCGGCAGATGACGCCGGGCGAGGAGCAGCAAATGCTGGCCGAGGAATAGCGGATGCCGGCGGTGACGAAGCCCGGCGTGGTGCTGCTCTTGGCGGCGTTGGAACCGTGCGTAGTGCCGGCGTTGGAGCTCGGCGTGGAGCCGGCGTTGGGGCTCGGCGTGGAGCCGGCGTTGGGGCTCGGCGTGGAGCCGGCGTTGGGGCTCGGCGTGGAGCCGGCGTTGGGGCTCGGCGTGGAGCCGGCGTTGGGGCTCGGCGTGGAGCCGGCGTTGGGGCTCGGCGTGGAGCCGGCGTTGGGGCTCGGCGTGGAGCCGGCGTTGGGGCTAGGCGTGGAGCCGGCGTTGGGGCTAGGCGTGGAGCCGGCGTTGGAGCTGTGCGAAAGCCCGCTAGGGACGTAGATGTCTCCGTGGAAGGAGACGCTGGCGGGGATGACAGCGGTGTGTGCCTGGCTGCACCGCAGTGTATAGTGGGCCCCCCTCCACTAGGTGGCTGCCAGACACCGTTCACACATGCGGGAAAACGTGCCTGCTCGTCGGAGTCCCCCGGTGCGAAAACCAGGGACGGGCGGGAGGGGACCAGGAGGAGGGACGAAGACACGTCCCGTGCCAAGTCCCAGCAGGAGGACAAAAGCGACCTCACTGTGGGCTCCACTGGAGCTCTCGGCGAACCAAAAAAGAGAGCGGGAGCTGGCAAAAAGAGCAGCCGGGGAGCAGCCGCTGGAAGCTGCGTAGGAGCAGGGAGAAGCAGCTCAGCAGACGACGGGAAGGATGGCGGCGGCGGACGTGCCGGTCGGAGAGCCGCAGTCGGCGACGGAGCCGCAGGAGCCGCGAGACGTGAAGGAGGAGGCGGGCGCGCCGGTCGGTGAGCCGTAGCCGGCAGCGTTGCCGAGAGGAAGGATGGCGGCGGAGGACGCGCCGGTCGGAGAGCCGTAGCCGGTAGCGTTGCCGCGGGAGCCGCGAGGCATGCAGGAAGTGGCGGACGTGCTGGTCGGAGAGCCGTAGCCAGCCGTTGAGCCGAGAGGAAAGATGGCGGCGGGGGACGCGCCGGTCGGAGAGCCGAAGCCGGTGGCGTTGCCGCGGGGAGAGGGTCCGCGTCTGTAGGCTGGGACCGCACAAACCTGGCCTTCAAGTCCTCCAGGAATTGTGCGGTCCAGAACGTCGGCTGAGGATTGCCGACAGGGATTCTCGCGAGGTCACAATTTTCTGGCTCGAAGTTACTGTTGGGATGTCGCATGGCTGCAGTTGTGTGACCTCAAGTATGCAAAAATCCAGGAGAGCAGAAAGCCGGTAAGATGATTTTAATTTCATCAAAGTAAAAGATATAAACAGAAAGCAGTCTTGCATGGAGATGTTCCCAACATGGTTTTAACTTCGAGCACTGAGGAGTGCTCGAGTGAAACATAAATAGACCTATGTTGATTGACCGCAGCTGAGGACCGCTGCCAATCAACGGCGAGTGTGACAAAAACAGTGCTCAGCGGAGTAAACAGGAAGTATGACAAAATAAGAGCACTGAACAGGAAACAAAGTACAAAACACGAAAAACTATCAGAAAGTAAGTGACAGATCGTTACACTTTGTGTCATACCATCCGTGTTCATTATCGAAAGCTAGTGATCCTGTCTTGTTACACGGCTTGAATCCCCTACAGGAGAAACAATATGCTAAGACAAGACAAACTTCCAATAGTCGACGGGTTTATAGCCTGTGCTCCGCACACTGAAAAGACATCGCAAGGATCTGGTTCAGGGCCGGGAGTGTTATAGATTACAAAGCCAACATTTGCCTCTGACACTTGCTCTGTGATCCATTCCTGAAAATAAGACACACTGGTGTATAAATCAGGGGCTTGTCCCGTGCCTCAACGTATGCCAAAACTGGTGATGCCCGCCTGGATCCACACTGAGCCTTGGTTGCATTGCAAAGGTCCACCAGAATCACCCTGAAAAACCAAATAAGGTTATTTAAATCCCTGTAGGCATAAAGAAACTCACAATGCATATGATTGATCAAAGTTTGACAAGCTTGGCCATTTACAGAGCATGCTCCCTTGTTCCACTTGTCCTGCACAGATGAGGTTGTTGAAGAATGTGTAATCTCCAGCTGGGTAATAGCCTTCGCTGCATTGTTTGTTTTCAATGATGGGAACCTCAATCTCTTGGAACGCCACAGACGTTTTGGACACTGCAGGAAGAAAATAATTCAACTTCTCTTAAAGCCCCAGCTTGCCACAGTGTTTTGGGTTTTTTTTATTTTGTAAACTGGTCACATGTAGTGTTGATTACAGTATGAGTGTTGTGCTGTATGGCCCTCAAATGTGTGTGCTCGCTTTTCATTGGCCTTCGACTGATTGTAAGAACATAAATTCATTATTAAATACGTTATTGTTGTCCCTTGTAACACAAAACTAAAATGTGGATGTTTTGTCCACATAACTTAGTATAACTGTAGCTCATGTACCACTAGAGGTACGTGGGCTCTATCTAGTGGTACGCTAATGCGGTGGTTCTCAACCTTTTTTCAGTGATGTACTCCCTGTGAACATTTTTTTTAATATTTCTTCACAAAAGAAGAAATCTTTAACATCAATATTTATGGAACATGTCCACAAAAAATCCAGCTGTCAACACTGAATATTGCATTGTTGTATTTCTTTTCACAGTTTATGAACTTACATACATATTTTGTTGAAGTATTATTCAATAAATTTATTTATAAAGGATTTTTGAATTGTTGCTATTTTTAGATTTTTTTTTTTTTTTTTAAATCTCACGTACCCCTCGGCATACCTTCAAGTACCCCCAGGGGTACACGTACAACCCATTTGAGAATCACTGCGCTAATGAATCACTTAATTAAATATTCAAAAACAGTGTTACTCTTCAAACTGTGTGTAATGTTATAGTGGCCATAACATTAAATCTATTTGTTATCAATCAATCAATCAATCAATCAAACTTTATTCATATTTTCATACAGTAGAAAAGCAACGTTAAATGCTTTACAAAGTTAAAACAATACCCCGGTGACCCATATCCCCATTATCACTTATGTACGCACGGACACAGATACCATTATCAAATCAACTCAAACTGTATTTATATAGACCTCATCATGGACAGGCAAATAGCAAGCAAAAAGTGCTGTACAAAACAAAACAAATAAAAAAAATACTAGAGGAAAAGAAGAGAAGAAAACACACACACGCACACACACACACACGCACACACACTCACGCACACACACACGTATGCAACTATATGGGCAAATAATTGCATGGCTGAGTACAGAGGAGATATGTGAGTAAACACTATCACATTTTCAAAAAAATCCTCTGAATATGTCCTCGGGTATTTGATTATTTTTCATGATACCTAGGCCCCATACGCTTCTGTATTTTAATGTTGTTCTTATTTGGCAATACTTGGAGAGCCAAGTTTTTTCTGAGGTGGTACTTGGTAGAAATTTTTTTTAAAAGGTTTGATAACCACTGGCTAAGCTTACATTGACATGAGATCGCTTTTAGCATAACTGGACAAAATGTATCAAACTGGCCTCTTTTTTATCCATTTATTTATTTATTTTTATTTATTATTGGAGTGACTGCTCGCTGACAACTCGCTGTTGCTAAAAAGCTAAGTATCGTTCTAGCTGTGTGCTTTTAATTGTTTTGCCGCTTTCTTTACAACTTCTCGAACATATTTAATGGTTCCATTTAACTTGCAAATAATCCGATCTCTGTCCCACCACTCCGTCTTCAGCTAGCTAGCTGCTAAGCTAACGAAGCTAGCACACGGAGAAAGGCAGCGCCGGTCTGAAGGAAGCTACTCCCCTGCACCACTTCCCTGAAGACAACTGGCACTCCATTCGGCGACAGAAAGTTCTGAGAGTATGGCTTCCTGCACTTCGTGCACCTTACTAATGGATAGGTTAGCTCTGCTAGAGAGCCGTGTCCGCCAGTTAGAGCAGTGTAATTTCGTAACTTTAGATGTTGCGGACACATCTGCTAGCGTTACCTGTAGCGAGCTAACTAGCCCAGCTTGTAGCAGCCCTAAGCGGCCTACAAGCTACGGTGTACCGATTGAGACGCATAACAGATTAAGCCCTTTAGCTAGTCCTACACCCCAGTCTACCAGGCACCACACTTTAGTCATAGGGGACTCCATCACCCGAAACATAAAGCTTAGCAAACCAGCCACATTTAAGTGTATTCCCGGGGCCAGAGCACCTGACATTGAAGCTAATCTTAGGGAGCTAACTCGCAACAGGCCTAGTAAACACGTACGACAGGTTAACCGCACCACTAGTTATGCAAACATAGTTATACACGTTGGCTCCAATGACACCAGGATGAGACAGTCAGAGATTACAAAGAGAAACACAGCCAGGACTTGTGATCTCGCTAGAAAGATTTCCAGGAATCGAGTAATTGCCCCTGCCTGCGAGAAGCAATGATTAGAGATATAGCAGATTAGTCTTGCTTAATAAGAGGCTGGCTAACTTCTGTAGACAACAGGGACTAATGTATATTGATTATTGGCCCTCCTTCTGGGACAAACCTGGCTTTCTGATGAGAGACGGCCTTCAACCTAACCGGGAAGGCTGTGTCTTCTTGTCTAGGAACATAGGTTTCTCGTTGAGTCACATTTGACTAACTGAAATAGAGCAAGCCCGGTCACGGGCAATTACAGAGCCTGCTAGTCTGGGTGAGGAGTCAGTTAAATTAGAACTAGCCAGCGCCAGGCTGGATAATCCCTGCACACATAGCAAATTTCTTGGAATAATACACAACTCACATAATGTTTTTTCTGCTATGACAGTGCCAGAGTTGGACATGCGTTCTACTGAGGTCGCAAATTATGATGTGTTCAGTTTATCGCAGCACCAAGCAAACAATCTGAAAATTATGATCGTAATTATTTTAAGTGCACTATGCATAATACGCGCAACATTACTGATATTAATACTACAGATAATTTGATCAAAAACTCCTTAAAACAGCCCACTACCTATAATATGGGCTTTTTAAACACAAGATAATTGTCTCCCAAAACGTTATTAGTTAATGAGGTCATTAGAGACAACAATCTTAACGTCATCGGTCTCAGCAAAACCTGGCTTAAACCAGACGACTTTTTTGCGCTAAATGAGGCTTCTCCTAACTATACGAATGCGCACATTGCCCGTCCCCTTAAAAGGGGTGGGAGGGTCGCACTAATATACAACGAAAACTTTAACCTTAGTCCTAACCTAAATAATAAATATAAATCGTTTGAGGTGCTCACAATGAGGTCTGTCACACCACTGCCTCTATACCTGGCTGTTATCTACCGCCCCCCAGGGCCCTATTCTGACTTTATCTGTGAATTCTCAGAGTTTGTTGCTGATCTAGTGACGTACGCCAATAATATACTTATAATGCGGGACTTTAATATCCATATAATAATAATAATAATAATAATAAATTAGATTTATATCGCGCTTTTCTATTGTTAGATACTCAAAGTGCTCACAGAGAAGTGGGAACCCATCATTCATTCAGACCCGGTGGTGGTAAGCTACATCTGTAGCCACAGCTACCCTGGGGTAGACTGACGGAAGCGTGGCTGCCAGTTTGCGCCTACGGCCCCTCCGACCACCACCAATCATTCATTCATCATTCATTCACCAGTGTGAGCGGCACCGGGGGCAAGGGTGAAGTGTCCTGCCCAAAGACACAACAGCAGCAATTTGGATGTCAATAGGTGGGAAGCGAACCTGCAACCCTCAGGTTTCTGGCACGGCCGCTCTACCCACTACGCCATACCTTATCGGACCCACCGTGCGTGGCGCTGCAGACTATAATTGATAGCTGTGGTCTTACACAAATAATAAATGAACCCACGCATCGCAACGGTAATACGATAGACTTATTGCTTGTCAGAGGTATCACCGTTTCCAAAGTTATGAGTAATGTCCGATCATTACCTTATGAAATTTAAAGTTCAGACTCTTGTTCGGCAAGCTATTACTAATAGCAGCCGCAACATTAATGTTGCCACAACGACGACTCTTGCTGGCCTACTGCCCTCGGTAATGGCGCCATTCCCAAAGTATGTGGGCTCTATTGATAACCTCACTAACAATTTTAACTACGCCCCGCGCGAAACCATTGATAGTATAGCACCGCTGAAGTTAAACAAGGCTCCAAAAAGGCGTACCCCATGGTTTACAGAAGAAACTAGAGTTCAGAAATGTAGAAAGCTGGAACACAAATGGCGCACGACTAAACTTGAGGTGCACCATCAAGCATGGAGTGATAGTTTAATAACTTATAAACGCATGCTTACTTTAGCTAAAGCTAAATATTACTCAAATCTCATCTGCCTTAATAAAAACGATCCTAAATTTTTGTTTAGTACGGTAGCATCGCTAACCCAACAAGGGACACCTTCCAGTAGCTCCACCCACTCGGCAGATGACTTTATGAATTTCTTTAATAAGAAAATTGAACTCATTAGTAAGGAGATTAAAGACAATGCGTCCCAGCTACAACTGGTTTCTATTAACACAGATACGACTGTATACACGGCAGATACCGCCCTCCAAAATAGCTTCTCTCGTTTTGATGAAATAATATTAGAAGAATTGTTACAACGTGTAAATGGAATAAAACAAACAACATGCTTACTTGACCCACTTCCTAGGAAACTTATCGAGGAGCTCTTTGTATTATTAGGTCCATCAGTGCTAAATATTATAAACTTATCACTTTCTCTGGCACTGTTCCCCTAGCATTCAAAAAAGCGGTTATTCATCCTCTCCTTAAAAGACCTAACCTCGATCCTGACCTCATGGTAAACTACCGACCGGTGTCTCACCTTCCCTTTCTTTCGAAAATCCTCGAAAAAATTGTTGCAGAGCAGCATCTAACAATCTATGTGAAACCTTTCAATCCGGCTTCAGGGCAAATCACGCTACGGAGACAGCCCTTGCAAAAATTACTAATGATCTATTGCTAACGATGGATTCTGATGCGTCATCTATGTTGCTGCTCCTCGATCTTAGTGCTGCTTTCGATACCGTAACTTTTATTAGAGCGTATCAAAACACGAATGGTATGTCAGACTTAGCCCTGTCTTGGTTTAACTCTTATCTTACTGACAGGATGCAGTGTGTCTCTCATAACAATGTGATATCGGACTTCTGTCTCTCGTATTACCACTCGCACCACTCCACCAGCATCACAGCTAACTTTATCCATGCCGCTGTAGGTGTTTGAATGGAGAGAAAGCGGACGTGACGACAGGTTGTAGGGGACGCTAAAGACAGTGCCTTTAAGGCACATTCCCAATATTGTTTTCTGGGTGGAAAATGTAAGAAATTCGGGAGAATGGTTTGCCCCGAGATTATCGGGAGTGGCACTGAAATTCGGGAGTCTCCCGGAAAAACTTGGGAGGGTTGGCAATAGGGCTGGGCGATATATCGATATACACGATATATCGCGGGTTTGTCTCTGTGCAATATAGAAAATGAATATATCGTGATATTCGAGTATACATTCTCACGCAGTTGCTTTTAGCTGCGGGCATTACATTAGAAGCTCTCCTCGCTCTTTCCTGTCTCTCCTTCTCACAGACAAGCGCACTTTCCTACATACGTCACATACTGTCACGTCATGCGTCACATACATATACGCCCTCGCCCAGCAGAGAGGTAGCAGCATGGGTAACATTAGCTGTGATGCTAGCGGAGCCATGCAAGTGGTAATACGAGAGAAATAAGGTGCGAATGGAGGAAGAAGTAATTCCCGAGAAAAACAGCAGGGGGTCCATCATCTGGCGGTGGTTTGTCTTCAAGTGGGAATATGTCGAACGGACAACCGTAATTTGTCAAGTGTGGTGCTGGAGCGTTGCTATAAAAAGTAGCATCACTGCTAATATGTAACATCATTTGAGAAGTCACCCGCTAGAGAATAAAGAGCGTTTGAAACTTTGCATGTCAACATCTCCATTCGGTCCCACACGCCCACACCATCAAAATGCCAGGGCAAACATTTCCAGATCAACACCGTATGAAAAAAATAGTCAACAACAGAATTTAAAAACGTCCGTAGAAACCTACCACATAGCAAAGGAGGAATACTTTTTGGTTCCCCTTTATGAGGCTCCTTTGTATTTGACACTTAACATGTCTCCGACAATCTTGCACTTTATGTTTTGGAAATGACTTGAATGCGTGCTCCTCTACTGACAGTGCAACAAGAGGCGCCTCTGCTGACGGTACACTCAGACACGCTCTCACTCATGCTGAGTGCAGCACCCCCACGCAGCAACGAGCCTGCAGCCTATCAATAATCAACACACCTGGATTTGATGAGAGGGAGCAGCATAAAGACCTGCAGACCCGAGGAACCTTTGCCAGAATGTCGCTAACCTTCCAGTAAGCATCACGTCTGGCATTCCTTGTTTTCCCAGTGATTTCCTCGCCCTTGTTTTGCTCTATCTCTCCGTGTTTTCCCCCGGTTCATGTCCTTTTGTATTTCCTCGGTGATTCCCCTGTCCTCCATGATTGTGCCTTGTCACTCAACTGCCATCCGGATTCCTGACCGCTTTCCTCGATCCACGACCTCCCTGCTCAAACCCAGACCACGCTGCTCTGTTCTTGCCCATGACCTCTTGCCTGTCCACGACCTGCCTCTTCGGCTTGCCCTTTTGGATAACGACAAAAGATACAACCAACATTTACGAGACAACAACCCATGGTAACATTTACATATTTAATATTACACATAGGTTTCACGGTGGCAGAGGGGTTAGTGCGTCTGCCTCACAATACGAAGGGTTCAGTCTTGGGTTCAAATCCAGGCTCGGGATCTTTCTGTGTGGAGTTTGCATGTTCTCCCCGTGAATGCGTGGGTTTCCTCCGGGTACTCCGGCTTCCTCCCACTTCCAAAGACATGCACCTGGGGATAGGTTGATTGGCAACACTAAATTGGCCCTAGAGTGTGAATGTGAGTGTGAATGTTGTCTGTCTATCTGTGTTGGCCCTGCCATGAGGTGGCGACTTGGCCAGGGTGTACCGCTCCTTCCGCCCGATTGTAGCTGAGATAGGCGCCAGCGCCCCCTGCGACCCCGAAAGGGAATAAGCGGTAGAAAATGGATGGATGGATGGATATTATACATAGTCAACACTCATTCACTTTGAGTAGCATACACACGCCACGTATTCATCAAAGGTTTTTAATAAACCTTGTAAACCGCAATCCTGCCCTGGTTTTGGCCTCCTTCCCTTCTCTAGTACATAACAATATATCGTGTATCGTGATATGGCCTAAAAATATCGAGATATTAAAAAAATGCCATATCGCCCAGCCCTCGTTGGCAAGTGGGGGTTGAAGATGGAAGTAGCCTGAGTCTACACGCTGATCTACTGCATGGGGGGCATTGCAGACGACATCCAGCGTGGGCAAACTTTGAGGTTGGCACAACGTGGAACATCCGAAGAGGCTTTTTTGTTGTTAAAGAAAATTTTGTTAAGAACATGCTCAGTCCAAAATACGCACAATAAAAGGAAGGTGTGATTGTACATTTTTTGTTACATTGCTATATGCCCAGGCTGCAATTGTGGTCTATACCTCCTCCTCCCATGTTTACCTTTACTTCCTATTACTTGGTGGTGACTCATAAGTCTTACTGTTCTGCCCACTCTTGTATACTTTGTCCGGTCCCTAAGGGTTTGTACTGGCAACAAATGGCATTTTTATTGCTATGACAAAGATCCAAATTCATACAAGACAAATGTGACACTTACAATTAGTTGTCACAATTTTTTTGTAAAGTGAATGTGTAAATAGAGTATCCTAGTTTAGTTCGAAGTATTTTCATATCTAAAGTCACAGTTTGTCAGGCTTTCCCCTGACAGTTTATCTATGTTTAAGTTTTTTCCTCTGCATTTCTCTGTTTCCTCTGTGTTTAGTATCTCCTGTCTTTAGTTCCTGTCTAGTGCTCTTATTTTGTCAGCTTCCTGTCTTGTTCCCTGAGTGCTGTGTTCCTCCTCAGCTGCGGCTGATTGGCACCTGGCCACACCTGTTACCAATCAGCCTGCTCCTATTTGTACCTGCTTTGTCTTGTGTCAGTTGCTGGATCATTGTATTGTCTTGTCGATGTCACATCTAGTCGCTCTTTTGATGTGTTATCGCTCCTGTCGTGTCGTACCTTGTCTTTGCAGCGTAGCGGTAAGCTATATTCAGTTGATGTTTGTAGCTTACTGTTTTTTGTTCCCTGCTTCCGTTTTATTTTTCATTATACAAGTACGACTTCTGTTTGCCTGTTCGCTACCCGCTAGCTTCCACGCTAAGCTCCTGTTCATTATTTTCTCGCTCCCAGGCTAGCTCATTTTGTTTGATTATCCGCCTTGTGCGCGCTTTGTGTTTGTACCCTTTTGGTTTTATTTTTGTCTTAATATTTAATTAAATCATGTTTTCACATTCCATGCCTGTCTCCATCTCTGCATCTTGGGGTTCGTCACCACATAACCTTGACACAGTTAAAGCAGTGGTTCTCAACCTTTTTTCAGTGATGTACCCCCTGTAAAAAAATTTTTAATTCTAGTACCCCCTAATCAGAGCAAAGCATTTTGGTTGAAAAAAAAGAGATAAAGAAGTAAACTACAGCACTATGTCATCAGTTTCTGATTTCTTAAATTGTATAACAGCGCAAAATATTGCTCATTTGTAAATAAATAAATGATAAATGGGTTGTACTTTTATAGCGCTTTTCTACCTTCAAGGTACTCAAAGCGCTTTGACACTACTTCCACATTTACCCATTCACACACACATTCACACACTGATGGAGGGAGCTGCCATGCAAGGCGCCAACCAGCACCCATCAGGAGCAAGGGTGAAGTGTCTTGCTCAGGACACAACGGACGTGACGAGGTTGGTACTAGGTGGGAATTGAACCAGGGACGCTCGGGTTGCGCACAGCCACTCTCCCACTGCGCCACGACGTCCCTTGTAGTGGTCTTTCATGAACTAATTGGAAAAAAAGTTTAAAAATAACTACAAACTTGTTGAAAAATAAACAAGTGATTATAAATAAAGATTTCTACACATAGAAGTAATCATCAACTTAAAGTGCCCTCTTTGGGGATTGTAATACATATCCATCTGGATTCATGAACTTAATTCTAAACATTTTTTCACAAAAAAATACATCTTTAACATCACTATTTGTGGAACATGTCCACAAAAATCCAGGTGTCAATACCGAATACTACATTGTTGCATTTCTTTTCACAGTTTATGAACTTACATTCATATTTTGTTGAAGTATTATTCAATAAATATATTTATAAATGATTTTTGAATTGTTGCTATTTTTACAATATTTTAAAAAAATCTCACGTACCCCTTGGCATACCTTCAAGTACACCCAGGGGTACGCATACCCCTAATTGAGAACGACTGAGTTAAATTCTATGGCTCCAAGCTGAATACCACAAAACATGTTATTCCGCCTCGCCAGCAGACGGAGCACTCGTATAGGAAAGGAGAGAAATGTGAGGTGCTTATTAGTGCTTCCATGTCTCAGTCAGGTCACACTCTGCGGGGAGAACCCAACCAAGCACTGTGTCTCTTCTTTTTATTCCTATAAAACAGGTCGGTAAGGTGTGATAATATTAACACATTTGTCTTCAAACAATTATAAGCCTTTCTGAATATAGAATTATCAAAGTATGTTGTTTAAAAGTGTGCATTTGTGCTGAAATGTGTAACGTTCAATAAGTGATGTCTCCCTTTGTGTGCGAGCACATGGCAGAGGTGGGTAGTAACGCACTACATTTACTCCATTACATTTACCTGAGTAACTTTTGGGATTAAGTGTACTTCTAAGAGTAGTTTTAATTCAACATACTTTTACTTTTACTTGAGTATATTTATAGAGAACAAACGCTCTATTTATCTAAATTCAGCTCGCTACTCGCTACTGATTTTTATCGATCTGTTAATGCACCCCTTGTTTGTTTTAGTTCGTCAGACAGACCTTCAAAGTAGGCTCTATCACATGCCTGCGTTTCACCAATCAAATGCAGTGACGTTTGACTCTGTTTCACCAATCAAATGCAGTCACTAGTGACGTTTGACTCCATTTCACCAATCAAACAGAGCCAGGCGGTCACATGATTAACTGCACACTTTTTTTTAATGTAAACCTTTATTTATAAATTCCAACATTTACAAACAGTTGAAAATAATAATCAAAGTAAGTACAAAAACAGTACAAAACAGTATAAAAACCGTACAAAACAGCGCCAGGAGGTTATAAATTCAAAGTAACTAAAAAATCATGCAAAAAAAATATATATATATGTACACATATATATATATATATATATATATATATATATATATATATATATATATATATATATATATATATATATATATATATATATAATAAAGTGCAAAGCCATAGGCTCACTCGATCTCAGTAAATAATTTAAATTCGGAATACAGCATCGTCGTTTTAACAGCTTTTTGGTTGTTAGAGGTAGAGTGTTTTAATGTAGAGTTCTAAATCTTTTTTAAAGGCACAAAAAACAGGTCGGGTATTGAGAAACTTACATTTGTGAATATAAAACTTAGCCAATAGTATAATAAGGTTACAAAGGTAAAATGTATTTTTCACATTTTTTTTTCATTACAGTGTAAAACCAAATATATATTATTTAATATATATTATTGTTTTAGTTGCTTAAGAGATACTACTGGCTCTGAATTTGTTCATTGCTATTTTTATGGTTTTCTGCATTACTTGTTGCCGTCATCATTAAACGAAAAGGTTACTCATCAGTTACTCAGTACTTGAGTAGTTTTTTCACAACATACTTTTTACTTTTACTCAAGTAAATATTTGGGTGACTACTTACTTTTACTTGAGTAATACATCTCTAAAGTAACAGTACTCTTACTTGAGTACAATTTCTGGCTACTCTACCCACCTCTGGCACG
Source organism: Nerophis ophidion (assembly GCF_033978795.1). NCBI lineage: Eukaryota > Metazoa > Chordata > Actinopteri > Syngnathiformes > Syngnathidae > Nerophis > Nerophis ophidion. The sequence goes on from NC_084618.1 coordinate 65,636,076, forward strand.
TGGTTGGCCGGAAATGGCCCAACCACTTTATAGACATTTTAATATCACTTGTTGTGTGCTTAAAAGTAACTCACTCTGTATTGACGCACACTGCCAATTAAACAATTTACATCGAAGTTCACCATAACTTTCAGAGCTTGCTGACATAATGATGCGTTCAATGCCCCCTCCTTTGCCGTAAAAGTGAACTACACACAAGCAACCCAATGACACAAAAAGACAACAAGTGTTAGAGAATTTTGATTGATTGATTGATTGAAACTTTTACTAGTAGATTGCACAGTACGGTACATATTCCGTAAAATTGACCACTAAATGGTAACACCCGAATAGGTTTTTCAACTTGTTTAAGTCGGGGTCCACGTTAATCAATTCATGGTACAAATATATACTATCAGCATAATACAGTCATCACACAAGTTAATCATCAGAGTATATACATTGAATTATTTACATTATTTACAATCGGGGGGTAGGTTTGATTGATATCAGCACTTCAGTCATCAACAATTGCATCATCTGAGAAATGGACATTGAAACAGTGTAGGTCTGACTTGGTAGTATATGTACAGCAAGTAGTGGACATAGAGAGATCAGAAAGCATAATAACAAGTATATACATTTGATTATTTACAATCCGGGGAGGTGGGATGTGGAGGAGGGAGGGTGTTAGTTTAGGGTTGAAGTTGCCTAGAGGTGTTGTTTTAGTGTGGTTTTAAAGGAGGCTAAAGATGCATTTTCTTTTACACCTGTTGGGAGTGCATTCCACATTGATGTGGCATAGAAGGGGAGTTAAGACCTTCGTTTGGTCTGAATCTGGGTTTAACGGGGTTTGTGGAGCTCCCCCTGGTGTTGTGGTTATAAGGAAGTAGTTAGACATGTACTTCGGTATCAGGGAGGTGTAGCGGACAGTCTTTTGTACAATAGTTATGTGCGGGAAAATGTTCATGAACTCAACTCACCTTTGTTTGTTCCGAGATATTTGTTTCACGTCTTAGATAAAGAGAGAAGTTATGATTAACTGTCAAAAATATAAATATCAGACATGTCTTTTCAGCAATATCTTTTTATAATTTTATAGCTGCTGGACACCTTAAGGGGCTGGTTAAAACCAATTGAAAAGATGTGTTTTTATGTCTAGCGTTTCTTTAATGACATTAATTTTTTCATATGGCAGATTATTTACATAGCTTCTATTATTAAAAAAAATATTGCAATATGCATGTTCTTGTGCCTGGAACACAGTTAGGGGCAGCATCTTCCATGAGCTCATCTTCAACACTTTAAAGCAGGGGTCACCAACGCGGTGCCGGCGGGCACCAGGTCGCCCGTAAGGACCAGATGAGTCGCCCGCTGGCCTGTTCTAAAAATAGCTCAAATAGCAGTACTTACCTGTGAGCTGCCTCTATTTTTTTTATTTTTTTTATTTACTAGCAAGCTGGTTTCGCTTTGCTCGACTTTTATAATTCTAAGAAAGACAAAACTCAAATAGAATTAGAAAATCCAAGAAAATATTTTAAAGACTTGGTCTTCACTTGTTTAAATAAATTCATTTATTTTTTTACTTTGCGTCTTATAACTTTCAGAAAGACAATTTTAGAGAAAAAATACAACCTTAAAAATGATTTTAGGATTTTTAAACATATGTACCTTTTTACCAAAATTCCTTCCTCTTCTTTCCTGACAATTTAAATCAATGTTCAAGTAAATGTATTTATTTTTTTATTGGAAAAAAAATAATAAATACATTTTAATTTAATTCTTCAATTTAGCTTCTGTTGTTTCGACAAAGAATATTTGTGAAATATTTATTCAAACTTATTATGATTAAAATAAAATAAAAATATTCTGGCAAATCTAGAAAATCTGTAGAATCAAATTTAAATCTTATTTCAAAGTGAATATTAACCTGTTTAAAACATGTCATCAAAATTCTAAAATTATTTTTATTCAGGAAAAATTACTAATGATGTTCCATAAATTATTTTATTTCTTTTAAAAAGATTCGAATTAGATAGTTTTTCTCTTCATTTTTTTCTGTTGAATTTAGACTTTTAAAGAGTCAAAATTGAAGATAAACTGTTTCAAAATTTAATTTTCTTTTTTTTTCCGTATTTTCTCTTCTTTTAAACCGTTCAGTTGTTTATTTCATCATTTATTCTCTACAAAAAACCTTCCGTAAAAGGAAAAAAACGTACGACGGAATGACAGACAGAAATACCCATTTATATATATATATATATATATATATATATATATATATATATATATATATATATATATATATATATATATATATATATATATATATATATATATTTAATTATTAAAGGTAAATTGAGCAAATTGGCTATTTCTGGCAATTTATTGAAGTGTGTATCAAACTGGTAGCCCTTCACATTAATCAGTACCCAAGAAGTAGCTCTTGGTTTCAAAAAGGTTGGTGACCACTGCTTTAAGTGTGTTTCATTGGAGATGCAATGCTGCACTGCATCGAAATTATGGATTATAAGGGTCTGCTTAATTTTTTAAAACATGGAAAAACGCCACAGGTAGGAGCATGATAACATGAATGCGCAATAAATTAGTGCATCCATGGCGAAAGCCGAGAAGTACACGCAAAAAACCTTATTAAAAAAGGGCGGTTTGTGTCGGTAATCAATTGCACATGAGGTCTTAACCGCAACACGCCCAATAATAGTACAATTGTTTTTATAGTTTGCACACACTGTCTAGCATGTGTTATTTACATCTTAATAGATCAGGCCCTATTGTCCCTCTGACTTTGAATAAAAAAAAGGTCTTGCAAATGACAGATCATTTTATATACAGGTCAATACGGCAGTTTAGTTGTAAACTATTGATTAGGCCCCATCAAGTTTACACTATAGAGGCCTATTATGTGCCATTTTTTTAAATCAATTGAATGCTAAGATTGACCCAGAATAAAGAGAACATTCTTAAAACAAATATATTTTTATTATAATTAAACCAAAACAAACAAAATCAAGTTGTAAGGATGTCTTTGTGGACACACAACAGAAGTCAATAAGTTAAGATAAATAACTGTTTCTTCGAGTTGTTGAGGCCAAAACATTGAAGTAGTCCTGCCTTAATTGACTAATAGTCCATGGATGTTAACATTCATCATAGTCACTGTATTCTCAGGCCCGTTAATCGATGGCAGCTGGACTGTTCAGTTTGTCTTAGAAATCCTACAAACACATACGGGCTGTGACACTACTCGAGAAGCCAATCCTGTCATTTCAGTGTGCAGTATTTTAAGTGAAACAGAAATAAAAAACTGAAGGGATTGCTTAAAAACCTGCTGTGGATATATTCACTGTTACATTATGCTCATGGTCCAGCTGTTGACTTTAATGCATGTTTGTGTGCGTGTGTCATGTGGACGGAATAATTGCAAAGCAGAGCAAAAATAATTACAAGTTCACAAAGTGCTTCAAATCATAAATCTATCATTTTAATGTACTGTAAACTTTTTTGCCATATGATCAAGTGCTAAATTGTGGAGTACAAAGACAAGTTGCCGTTGGTTACAGCGCCTGAGCAAACAGCAGGAGGAGCAAGAGACTAAATCCTGAAAGACTTGCTTTGGTTGCAGAGTTGTCTTCGCACACAAAGTTGCTGTCTGTGTCGTTACCAGTTTGGGTGTGGGTCACAAAGTTAATGTTTGCCCCTGACACTTGCGCTGTGATCCAGCTCTGAAAATACGACACACGGGCAAAGACTTCCGGGAATCCTTTGTTGGCGCAGGGTACGCCAAAACTGACAATGCCTGCCTGGATCCATCTTGAGCCTTGTTTACATTGCAAAGGTCCACCAGAATCACCCTGAAAACAAAGAAATAGGCAGAGGAAGGTTCAATTAGGGTGTAAAGATGTGAATAAAACTACAGTTTACCTACACCTCTATTTTATGCAAATACAATAAGGCACTGACTGACCTGGCATATTCCTCTGCCCTCCTCCCCGGCACACAGCATGCTGCTGGTAATGTTATGTGGCACCAAATTGTAGTTGCAGGCACATTGCTTGTTTCCAACCACTGGAATCTCAACTTCTTGCAGTATGTCATACCCTACATCTGGCTCTGCAGGACGTACTCACTGTTACATTGGTAAAAATGCCACATAAAATCACTGCACACTAAACCCAATCATTTCAATGTCATTTTAATGAGCCTTTACCGTCACTTTGGTGCATTTCCCGATCAGTAATACATTTATCACAAATGTTTGTGCACAGTTTTTCATTTCTTCCAACAAATTACCAATGACTTTGGACATGCATCAGTTACTTTCATACTATTTTGTTGCTGTTTTATCATTTGCTGATGTCATGTCAGTCAAAATAAACTACACATTAGCGACAGGCTCGGATTCAGTGACAATTAAAGCAGTTTGCTTTAATTCACTTCCCTTAAATTTCACTCCCCTCTAAAATACCTTTAAAAAATGTTGCGTAAATTGTCAAAATCTGTCAAGCAAATTATATACATTACTTCAGAATAATTTTTTTCCGAAAATATCTTCTAAAACAAAGACGAAATGAGTTTAAATTTTCGAAAAAAGTAGAAGGCGTGGAAGAAATCACATTAGACAGAAATCAATCAGATGTCCCAGGCCAAAAAGAAGTGAATAATACAATTAGGGCTGGGCGATATATCAGCATGTTTAGGTTTTTTTTTTGCGAGGTCGCCGAGTTTCTCACGGCTCATGGCTGATGACAGACAGATGACCAGGGTTTGTGTTCTGTTATTATGGTCTCAAATTCTAGAATCTCCACTAAACCCACCTTTAGTGATGTCTTAACATTTTCAGGAAGTGTCACCAAGATCTGACATTTTTAGACTTTTCACCTTGATTACTGATACTTTTGTTGATATGAGTACAAGTTCGTACTCTTAAGGAATGTTCCATCCATTATATACAATTTTTTGCAGATTATCAACAAGATTGAGCAGTTTGTGCCAATGTTTTGAGAAATGCACCAAACCGACTGAGAAAACAGCACTCGAGCGAGCTTTCTGTTAATCTTAAAACAAAGGTAAGATACACTATTGTAGGATTTCTGAGACTTTAAAATGTATTTTTATTGCAAAATGAAAAACCTGTAAAATGTTAGAAAATAATAGACGGACAGAAAGATAAATTATAAAAGATACTCACGATCACTCCCCAGCCTGCCCCAGCCTGTGCCCCAGCACTTTGTGGCACTGTGGAACTGACTGGTGTTGCTCGCCATACAGACAGGTTGGATGTAGTTAGTGTAAGTGATGGGACTTCTCAGCCTGAAGAGGGCAATGTCATTTTGAAAGGTACTGTTGTTGTAGTCAGGATGAACGATGACCTGAGCCACTGTGCGTGAGACCTCATTAGGGTTTGGACCACTCTGAGTCAGCTTTCCAAAGTACAGTGTCCATGGAGAAATTCCAGCACTACAATTTTTTAAAAAGAGAGAGTTAGATGATAGCAGTGATACTTTTCCTAAAAGCGCCACAAACACATTTTATAATAACTAGGGGGGTATTCGATCCACCAAGTTCTGAAAGTGATGGCTTCACCCACCTTTTGGCAAAGTGCCATCCCATTCCTAACCTATAGGGTTCAATATGATGTCAGTCCACCTTTTGCAGCTATTACAGCTTCAACTCTTCTGGGAAGGCTGTCCACAAAGTTGCAGAGTGTGTTCAATAGGAATTTTCGACTATTCTTCTAAAAGCACATTGGTGAGGTCACTCACTGATGTTGGTCGAGAAGGCCTGGCTCTCAGTCTCTGTTCTAATTTATCCCAAAGGTTTTCTATTGGGGCCGCATAGCTCGGTTGGTAGAGTGGCCATGCCAGCAACTTGAGGGTTGCAGGTTCGATTCCCGCTTGTGCCATCCTAGTTACTGCCGTTGTGTCCTTGGGCAAGACACTTTACCCACCTGCTCCCAGTGCCACCCACACTGGTTTAAATGTAACTTAGATATTGGGTGTCACTATGTAAAGCGCTTTGAGTCACTTGAGAAAAGCGCTATATAAATATAATTCACAATTCACTTCACTATTGGGTTCAGGTCAGGACTGTCAAGTTCACCCACACCAGACTCTGTCATCCATGTCTTTATGGACTTTCCTTTGTGCACTGGTGCACAGTCATGTTGGAAGAGGGAGGGGCCCGCTCCAAATTGTTCCCACAAGGTTGGGAACAGGGAATTGTCTGAAATGTTTTGGTATCCTGGAGCATTCAAAGTTCATATTACTGGAACTAAGGGGCCAGACCCAAATCCTGAAAAACAACTCCACACCATAATTCGTCCTCCACCAAATTTCACACTCCTACCACTTCGTGGCTGAATTGCTGTTGTTCCCAAACTCTTCCATTTTCTTATAATAAAGTTGACTTTGGAATAATTAGGAGCAGAGAAATTTCACGACTGGATTTGTTGCACAGGTGGCATCCTATGACAGTTCCACGCTGGAAATCACTTAGCTCCTGAGAACGGCCCATTCTTACACAAGTGTTTGTAGAAACAGTCTACATGCCTCAGTGCTTCATTTTATACATCTGTGGCCAAGTGATTAGGACACCTGATTCTGATCATGTGGATGGGTGGCCAAATACTTTTGACAATAGTGTATTCAAGTAATTCAAATAATCAACTCAATTAAATCAAATTAAATTAATTTAACAAACACAGTTCATTCAATTAAGTCACAATAGTACCTTTTTGGCGAAAAGGTTAGTCCCGGTTTTCAGTTATCATACAGCCAAAGATTGTGCGTAACAAACCAGTCTGTTTTTTGGTACAATTGTGTGCCCAAACTAAGTAACTCATGCATTGGTAACTAAAGTACCAATGATTGTCACACACACTAAATGTGGCAAAATTATTCTCTGCATTTGACCCTTCAATTTTGGTTATTCAACCCCCAATTCCAACCCTTGATGCTGAGTGCCAAGCAGGGAGGTAATGGGTCCCATTTTTATAGTCTTTGGTATGACTCGGCCAGGGTTGGAACTCACAACCTACCGATCTCAGGGCGGACACTCTAACCACTGAGTAGGTCACCAGCAATTTTACCTCCAATTTTTCATATGTGTGAGCAAACGCCAAAACTCCTTGAGCATTCAGTGGCGCACATGTGAGCTACGGCAGACGTGCACACTGTTATGCGCTTATCTTTTTATTCGATTTTGTGTGCGCCCTACATTTGCTTTGCGCAGAGGACGCGTGAGCAGTGTGAAATTGCACCTTAGAGGGAACGTTGGTCACTAGGCCACTATTTTTCTATTATTTCAGCTGCAAAATAACCCACTATGAGTCCATATAAAGTGACTAGTTTTAGCATACCCATGTGGGATTGTCACAACAGTGTGACATGTTGTGCGGTATTTTATTTGTCAGTCTTGTGAGTGTAATCGATCCCAGCTCGTGTAGCTGAGGGGTAAAAAAAGTCCCACTCTGACAGCTCGGGCTTTTAGCTTGTTTAAAATAATTATTAGTGCACCCCTAGTGGCTGACATTTGTGGTACACCCTTTAGGTCAAATGCTTTGGAAGACAAGCTATTATAATCATTAGACTGATTATCGATAACTTATAAACATTCATCTGCTAAGTACCACCTATACCAATACAAAGATGTGTTTTTTAACCAATCTGGCGTGAATTTGTGCTTGTCAGTCCCCTATAGGTGCAAAATTTGGTGGCGATTCAACCAAACTCCCTAAAGTTACAGTGGGTGTTTTTTTAGAGTGTGTTGTGTTGGGAGAGAATTCAAGTCAATTTGAGTGATTGGGTCGAATTAGGGATTTTTTAACAGCACCACTTTTTGCTGTATTTGTCAGAAAAATTATATCTAGTCAACACATTAAAGGCCTACTGAAAGCCACTACTACCGACCACGCAGTCTGATAGTTTATAAATCAATGATGAAATATTAACATTGCAACACATGCCAATACGGCCGGTTTAGTTTACTAACATGCAATTTTAAATTTCCCGCGGAGTTTATTTTTGAAAACGTCACGTAATGCTGACGTGTACTCGTGACGTCACGGACTGTAAGGAAATATTAGCGCTGCACGACTCGTGGCTAAAAGTAGTCTGCTTTAACCGCATAATTAAACAGTATTCTGGACATCTGTGTTGCTGAATCTTTTGCAATTAGTTCAATTAATAATGGAGAAGTCAAAGTAGAAAGATGGAGTTGGGAAGCTTTAGCCTTTAGCCACACAAACACATGGTGATTCCTTGTTAAAAGGCCTACTGAAATGAGATTTAAACGGGAATAGCAGGTCCATTCTATGTGTCATACTTGATCATTTCGCGATATTGGCATATTTTTGCTGAAAGGATTTAGTAGAGAACATCGACGATAAAGTTTGCAACTTGTGGTCGCTAATAGAAAAGCCCTGCCTTTACCGGAAGTATTTGCGCGTGACGTCACGAGTTGCAGGGCTCCACACATATTCACATTGTTTTTAATGGGAGCCACCAGCAGTAAAAGCTATTCGAACCGAGAAAATGATAATTTCCCTATTAATTTGAGCGAGGATGAAAGATTCGTGTTTGAGGATATTAATAGCAAAAGACTAGAAGAAAAAAAAAATCAAGTAAAAAAAAAAAAAAAAGGCAATTGCATTGGGACGGATTCAGATGTTTTTAGACACATTTACTAGGATAATTCTGGGAAATTCCTTATCTTTCTATTGTGTTGCTAGTGTTTTAGTGAGTTTAATAGTACCTGATAGTCGGGGGGGTGTGTCCACAGGTGTCTTGAGGCCAATGTCTGAGGGAAGTCGACGGCAACTGTTTGGACGGCGCAAGCTCAGCTGATCTCCGGCAAGAGGCTACTTTTTACCACAATTTTCTCACCGAAAACTGCTGGTTGACATTTGGTCGGGAACCCGGGTCCTTTGCTATCAATATCCTCAAACACGAATCTTTCATCCTCGCTCAAATTAATGGGGAAATTGTCGTTTTCTCAGTCCGTATAGCTCTTTTTGTTGGAGGCTCCCATTAAAAACAATGTGAATATATGTGGAGCCCTGCAACTCGTGACGTCACGTGCACATACTTCCGGTAAAGGCAGGGGCTTTTCTATTAGCGACCAAAAGTTATGAACTTTATCGTTGATGTTCTGTACTAAATCCGTTCAGCAAAAACATGGCAATAACGCGAAATGATCAAGTATGACACATAGAATGGACCTGCCATTCCCATTTAAATAAGAAAATCTCATTTCAGTCGGCCTTTAAGAATGCACTTTTCACCAAGTGTTTGCCTTTTGTGTGCAGATGTATCAGGCGTACACGAACACATACATACAGCCATGTGTAAAGATTAAGACACCGAATCAACAAAAGATTATCATGATTATAACTAGTGTTTTTTTTTTTTATTGTGGTAGATTTTAGCATGATTTCCAGTCCCTTAGATCAGTGTTTTTCAACCTTTTTTGAGCCGAGGCACATTTTTTGCGTTGAAAAATCCGGAGGCACACCACCAACAGAAATCATTAAAAAACAAAACTCAGTAGTCAGTAAAAAGTCGTTGTCGCAATTGTTGGTTTTGACTTTATACCATAACCAACCATGCATCAATATAGCTCTTGTCTCAAAGTAGGTGTACTGTCACCACCTGTCACATCAGGCCGTGACTTATTTTGAGTGTTTTGCTATTTTCCTGAGTGTAGTGTTTTAGTTCTTGTCTTGTGCTCCTATTTGTGGCTTTTTCTCTTTTTTTGGTATTTTCCTGTAGGAATTTTATGTCTTGCTTTCAGCGAAATTTCCCGCATCTACTTATGTTTTAGCAATCAAGAATATTTCAGTTGTTTTTCTTTTTCTTTGTGGGGATATTGTTGATTGTCATGTCATGTTCGGATGTACATTGTGGACACCGTCTTTGCTCAACACACTGTAAGTCTCTGCTGTCATCCAGCATTCTGTGATTGTTACTTTTTTGCCAGTTCAGTTTCCAGTTTCGTTCCATAAGCTTCAATGCCTTTTCTTAGGGGCACTCAACTTAGTCTTAGAAAATCTTTATTGTCCCCAAGGGGCAATTTGGTTTGCAGCAGTAGTCATTAAAAACAAGGTTCAACAGTAAAAACGAGGTACAACAGTAAAAACAAGGTACAAATACATAAAATACATACAACATACAAACCATCATAAAGCTAAAAACAAAAAACATTTGTGATACAATAAAAACTAATCACACGTCGCATCCCACTAAAGTGACTACATAGCAGCTAAGCTTGTTTGAAGGCCTACTGAAATGAGATTTTCTTATTTAAACGGGGATAGCAGGTCCATTCTATGTGTCATACTTGATCATTTCGCGATATTGCCATATTTTTGCCTAAAGGATTTAGTAGAGAACATCAACGATAAAGTTCGCAACTTTTAGTACTGATAAAAAAGCCTCGCCTTTACCGGAAGTCGCAGACGATAACGTCACAAGGGTGAGGGCTCCTCACATCCTCACATTGTTTATGATGGGAGTCTCCAGCAGCAAGAGCTATTCGGACCGAGAAAATTTCCCCATTAATTTGAGCGAGGATGAAAGATTCGTGCATGATGATGTTGATAACGAAGGAGTAGAAAAAAAATTATAATAATAATAATAAAGTTTAAAAAAAAAAAGGCAATTGCATTGGGACGGATTCAAATGTTTTTATACACATTTACTAGGATAATTCTGGGAAATCCCTTATTTTTGTTGCTAGTGTTTTAGTGAGATTAAATAGTACCTGATAGTCGGAGGGGTGTGTCCACGGGTGTCTTGAGGCTAGTGTCTTAGGGAAGTCACGGCAGATACAAGGACGGCGCAAACTCCACAGATCTCCGGTAAGAGGCGACTTTTTAACACAATTTTCTCACAGAAACCTGCCGGTTGACAAGTTGTCGGGAACCATGTTCGCTTGACCGCTCTGATCCATAGTAAAGCTTCACCTCCGGGAATTTTAAATAAGGAATCACCTTGTGTTTGTGTGGCTAAAGGCTAAAGCTTCCCAACTCCATCTTTCTACTTTGACTTCTCCATTATTAATTGAACAAATTGCAAAAGATTCAGCAACAGAGATGTCCAGAATACTGTTTAATTGCGCGATGAAAAGAGACGACGTTTAGCCACAAATAGTGCTGCGCTAATATTCCCTGACAGTCCGTGACGTCGCACGCACGCGTCATCATTCCGCGACATTTTCAACAAGAAACTCCGCGGGAAATTTAAAATTGCAATTTAGTAAACTAAAAAGGCCGTATTGGCATGTGTTACGATGTTAATATTTCATCATTGATATATAAACTATCAGACTGCGTGGTCGGTAGTAGCGGGTTTCAGTAGGCCTTTAAGGAGCTCATTTATAAAAACAACAGCTGAGGGAACAAAGGATCTTATGTTTTGGTTGTTTTTGGCCTTTCTATTACTAGGAGCGTACCTACATCCTGAGGGCAAGAGTCTAAACTCTAAGAAGAGAGGGTGCTGAGGGTTGGCCAGAATGGCCTTTGCCTTCTGGATGACTCTGACCTGATAAATCTGGTTCAGGGGTTTCAAGGTAGTGCCTAGCATGCTAGCAAAAGAGAACATGTCTGGTGCTTGCAGCGATCGGGCTCGAATAGACTGACCATACGTCCTCCTTTCACTGGACATGTCCTCTTTTGCGGGGCTGTCAGGGCAGAGTTTTGAGTTATGGTTGCGTGTATTAAGAATGTACGTTCATGGTTAAGAAGGGGGGGGGGAAAATAACATCGTGCGCGCAGCAACATTCGGAAGGAGGAGCAGAGAGCGAGAGAGTTATGATAAATGCGCATGCGTATCCAGGCTTTGCTTTTTTTCCATTCATTTATCAGATTTATTTTTTATCATCTGTAGCAGGGGTGTCAAAAGTGTGCCCCGGAGGCCATTTGCGGCCCTCAGCTAATGTTTTAAAAGCCCACGGCACATTCTAAAAATACTATTAAAATAAACAAAAACATCAAAAGTGAAATAAAAAAGCTTGCAAGTTAAATGTAATTTAGAAAAAGTTGCAATGCTGACTAATAAAACAAAGCTGTTCTTTTTCTTTCAAACTGTCATTGCTCAAAATATAATATCTAATCAAAATCAATGTTTTTGTGAATTATTGACCTATCCAAGGTTCTGATTACTTCACATCAAATATTCCAGTAAGAAAAATATTTTTGGTGGAAGATTTTGCAAATTTGGTAAATATATAACCCCAAAAATTATATTTTGTTGTTTTCTTACTGTACCGAAAATGAACCCAACCGTGACTTCTGAACCGAGGTACGTACGGAACCGAAAATTTTGTGTACCCTTACACCCCTACGACATACCATGTTACGACATCTACACAGTAGTAAGCTACCGGCTGCTATCTACTGATATGGAAGAGCATAAAATTGTTACTCTGCCAAGCTCTAGACAGCACCAACATTCAACAACGGCACATTATTTGCAGACTATAATTACTTGTTTGCGAAAAATATTTTTACCCCAAATAGGTGAAATTAGATAATCTCCCACGGCAAACCAGACTGTATCTCACGGCACACAAGTCTGCGACGGCACAGTGGTTGGAAAACACTGCCTTGGATAACGGTAATGGTGTTTGACAGCTATAGAAGCTGTGTCTGTAATAATCCATCCATCCATCCATTTTCTTCCGCTTATTCCCTTTAGCGTCACGGGCTGGTGCCTATCTCAGCTACAATCGGGCGGAAGGTGGAGTACACCCTGGACAAGTCACCAACTCACCGCAGGGCCAACACAGATAGACAGACAACATTCACACTCACATTCACACACTAGGGCCAATTTAGTATTACCAATCAACCTATCCCCAGGTGCACGTCTTAGGAGGTGGTTGGAAGCCAAAGTACCCGGAGGGAACCCGCGCAGTCACGGGGAGAACATGCAAACTCCACACAGAAAGATCCAGAGCCCGGGATTGAACCCAGGACTACTCAGGACCTTCGTATTGTGAGGCAGACGCACTAACCCTTCTATCACCGTGCTGCCCTCTGTAATAATCATCATATAAAATATTAATGATCCACAGAATTTGTTATGTGCGCCAGCACATAATGATTAGATTTGGCCCATGCCCCAATCCCTCAATAAATAAATCCAGGATGAATAAATAAAAAGATATCATTAGTCATTTTATTGCAGTAAGTGGGTTGGTCATTTGTACTTTGAACATATTAGGCCCGCTTACCTTAGAATGCAGTGGGCTGCCGAGAGCACCCAGTCCCTGCTGATCACGGTCCCTCCGCAAATGTGAAACCCCCTATAGTGAACGCTGACTTGCCAAGGCCACGAGCCCGCCAAGGCATTCACACCCCCGACTATCTTCGTGTTTAACGGCGCCATTCCGCACTCTGCGTGAACACAAAATGCGTCAATGAATACAGGTCATAGGCTCTAGTATCCACATAAAGGTACCTAAATCTGCATAAAATAGAGCAGCGCTTACCCTGAGCTTTGGAGCCACCTGTAAGAGAGATGAAAAAAACAATTATTTAATTTAAACGTGTCAAAAATATGTATTAACTACTGTTTTTAATGTAGCAAGCCATTGAGGGTCTACAAAAGTGCTCTATAAATCTAATCCATGACTTATTACTATTATTATTAAAACATTTTTTAAATGCACTGTACATTAACGGTTTGTCTTTTTTTAACTTAACACAAGCATACAATGCAGGTTCCATTGTGACTCTCTATCGACAAACAGGATTCCTCAACTGCACTATACTTAGAGAGGCATCTCCAATGACACACACCTGTGACTTATTGTTTTGATGGTTTAAAAATAATCACCCAAACAATAAGTCACAATCATCAAAATTGTGAATAACCGTAAACCCATGGCCTATATTGATTGGAACAGAATTGATGTGAAAACAATAAAAAAAAAAAAGGTTATTAAGATTTGACATCCATTGAAGTATATCAGCCATCTCTATTTCAAACAGGTAAATTCTCAAACAAATTGAAAAAAGCAACAAAAAAACATGGTAAATTACCAATGCAATAGATCATAAACAATTGAACAAAATGGTTTGACACAATTAATCATAATATCTTAATTAACAAATATGGTACTGCATCAGAGGGTTACAAATTTAAAGCGATGACAAAAACAGACAATCGTTGGTGATCAAAGGGCACAAAACTGGAAACGGGTGACAAGATGAGAGCACAAATAAGAAAACAAAAATAATTTTGATAACAGTCCACATTAGAGATGCGCGGTTTGCGGTCTCATCCGCGGAGTCCGCGGATAAACAGCGGGTCGGGCGGGTGACATGACGAAAAATTAGATTTTAAATAGATTCGGGCGGGTGGCGGTTGAACCATTCGGAAATATTTGATATACATGGTTCAGGGATCGGCAACCTTTACCACTCAAAGAGCCATTATTGACCCGTGTCACAAAGCAAAGATAACAACAGGAGCCGCAAACATTCTCGCGAATATCTGCTGGTGGTCACCCAGTTAACAAGAATCACGTCGTGCTATGAAGCAATTGCCTTTGACGCCTTCTACAACATGCATAAACTGTATGACAGTCCAGCAACATGTTATATGTGGCTTCCGCAGACACACGTACACGACTGCGAGGCATACTGGGTGACACAGAGTACACTGATGGTTGTGATATAAACAATTTTAACACTCTTACTAATATGCGCCACGCTTTGAAGCCACACCAAACAAGAATGACAAACACATTTCGGGAGAACATCCTCACAGTAACACAACATAATTGCAATACAACAAATACCCAGAATCCTTTGCATCCACGACTCTTCCTGACTATGTTATACACCCCGCTAGCACCACCCACATCTCCCCCACACACACACGCCCGTGCTGATAAGGTGGGCGGGGTTGGGGGCGTGGGGGTGTAAAATATATTCAGGAAGAGTCATGGATGCAAAGGATCTTGGGTATCTGTTGCGTTGCGTTTATGTTGTGTTACTGTGAGGATTTTCTCCCGAAATGTGTTTGTCATTCTTGTTTGGTGTGGCTTCACAGTGTGGCGCATATTAGTAAGAGTGTTAAAATTTTTATATCACAACCATCAGTGTACTCTGTGTCACCCAGTATTGCCTTTCAATCTTGTACGTGTTTCTGCGGAAGCTGCACACAACATGTTGCTGGACTGGCATACAGTTTGTACATGCTGTAGAAGGCGTCAAAGGCAATGGCTTCACAGCACGCCCTTATTCTCGTTATCTGGATAAGCACCTGTAAACGGTCGCGAGAATGTTTGCGGCTCCCATTGTCTTCTATACTCTGTCAAACGGGTCAAATTAGATCTATGAGTGGTAAAGGCTGCCGACCCCTGATATATAACAGCGGGCGGGCGGTTGCGGTGTTGATAAAATGTTAGTTCGGGGGGATGGCGGGTGG
The DNA here is from genome assembly GCF_033978795.1 of Nerophis ophidion. Classification (NCBI taxonomy): domain Eukaryota; kingdom Metazoa; phylum Chordata; class Actinopteri; order Syngnathiformes; family Syngnathidae; genus Nerophis; species Nerophis ophidion. The sequence continues at coordinate 65,651,510 of NC_084618.1, forward strand.
ATGACGACTTTAGTGATGCGGTTGCGGATGATATAATTGCCTATCCGCGCATCTCTAGTCCACATTGTCAAGCAGAGTGTGATCTTTGCATTTGACCTAACTTCATTGATGTGTTCACCTACACAGGGAAAATCTGTACACAGTCGTGACCATGTTCAAACCCGATTACTTAGTACATCCTGGTAAGATGTCTAAATACCATTTAAGGTCATTTATTGTCATTCTCACTTAAAAACATGATGAATGAAATCAAATTCTTATCTCCCGGTGAACAGCAAATATAAAAAGACAATGAACAATAATATTAAGTAGCAGCATTATACACACAATGAAATACTATAAAAAACATTAAAACGGGACAACACACAACAAAATAAGATTGCCAGCAAGTGAGTGGTGTCTACTGTTCATGCACTGTAAATTGCATCATGTTCTCATTGCATTTATTAAAAATGAAGAAACACTTTATCTAATAGGTAAGTGGAAAGCAAAGCATACGGCATGGCATCCCAACAAGCTACAAAAACATACACAACTCAGCATTTCAGTTGAATTTTGTGTAAAAGCCCACCTTGAATTGAGAGTAGTGCGCCTATAAGGAGAGGCCATGTTGTCCACAGAATCATGTTGCTCGTGCAAAGAAAGACGCTTGGTGGCTTCCTTTCACTGTCCTCACGCTACTGTTTTTATACAGTATGTAGTGGCCACTCCTTTAAAAAAAAAAAAGCTTATCTAATCTTGATCGCGCGATGATTGCAAGTAGTCATGGCCTTGATGAAGGTAAAGTGCAGCTTTACAGTGTCTGGAATGACTGTGGGTTTCTTGTGGCTTGTTTTTGTGATAATCAATTAAGATGTCAGAAGCTCTACATTAGAATGTGATCTTACTGGTCTTTACAGTTGTATTTAGAGCGTATGGAACAATGACTGTGAAATATAATAGCTGCAAAAGGAACTTTCTACCAGCGCTATGCCCAACGCTTGACTGAGAAAATACAAAGCCGATTCCCCTGTTTTTGTAATGGTCATGTAATCCATTTTATTAGGTTATGTACAATAAATGATATGTATTTGTGTTTGATTGTGCACACGTGAGCATTTGTGTTGAATGACAGAACATGTCTCTTTGGTACGTAAAAGTTATGTAACACGTGCTGTTTGCTAAGGGACCGGCCTCACAATGCTTTTATTTTCGATGCATCTTTTCCGAGGATGGAATTTTCCCAATGCACAAAGAAATTAAAATGTCACATACTAGTTAAGGCACAATCCTTTCCATATTCGGCTTTTACTCAATAATTTCATTTGTAACAAATCACTGTTGTACATCCGAAGGTTGTACCCTTTTATAATGATATTCATAAGAAAGTTTTGGACTCACTGCTTTTTTAAAATCGACATATAAAATGTAACTTTCTGATTCATCTGCTTATCTCTTTCCAACTCAACAAAACCTATAAAGTACCCAACTTCAGGAACTGGTTAAATGAACTTGTGAATGTAATGACTCTTGAAAAAATAAAATGTATAAACTCTACAAATATTAATAAATGGGAACCAACCCGGAAACCTTTACTGACATATATTGAATCATCATTTATAAACATTTAAGAAAAACAAAACTGCCATCTTTTTTGTAGCTATATTCCTTTTCTTTTTTTTTGTTATTATTTTTTCTATTGATTCTACACTACAATTGTTTTTTTTGTGTGTCACGTTTGATATGGTTTTGTCATGGTTTACTTGCTATTTTGTTTTTTTCTTGAGATTATTGTTTTGTATTGATCAAGCCCTGTAATTTTTTTACTTATTTTTTTCCTTTTAAGTGTGTACAGTGGACAGGCCCTTGGGAGGTGATCTTGTGATCACTTCCTGATATATATATATATATATATATATATATATATATATATATATATATATATATATATATATATATATATATATATATATATATATATATATATATATATCTTAATTGGATTATCCAGAGAATAGTGCTCGAACCACTCATGAAACAGTTCTGTAGAGATGAAGTAGTGCTGTGATTTTTCCCACACATACATATTGCGCTCTATACCCAATCATGGCACCCACCTGTTCCCAATTAGCCTGCACACCTGTGGGATGTTCCAAATAAGTGTTTGATGAGCATTCCTCAACTTTATCAGTATTTATTGCCACCCTTCCCAACTTCTTTGTCACGTGTTGCTGGCATCAAATTCTAAAGTTAATGATTATTTGCACACAAAAAAATGTTTATCAGTATGAACATCAAATATGTTGTCTTTGTAGCATATTCAATTGAATATTGGTTGAAAATGATTTGCAAATCATTGTATTCCGTTTATATTTACATCTAACACAATATATATATATATATATATATATATATATACACACAATATTTGGGTATATTTTCTAATAATGTCTATACTGTAAACCTTGAGTTGTTAAAGTTCGAGTGCACCTCTGTCCTCAAATGTGTATGTGAGTGTGTATGAGTGGGGGTTTGCATAAGCAAAGTATGACTGTTTAATGTTATTTAACTGTAAAATCTAATAAAATATATTTGCTTAAACAAAACCTATCAAGTTAGTCATTCAGAATGGAACATCAGAGAGCTGATGTCATACAATCTGTTTATGTTTCAAAAACACATGGAGAACAAACTGTTTCATAACATTCTAGTTCCAATATTAATGTTATATGCCAACATTACAGTTATGATCAAAACTTGTATCATTGAATGATCCTGAAAATGGTAAGCATGTACACTGTTATGACCAATAGAGCCTCTGTAACTTACCGTACTTGGTATTGGATCTATACCAACATTTGTAATCCATCCATCCATTTTCTACCACTTATTCCTTTTCGGGGTCGCGGGGGGCGCTGGCGGCTATCTCAGCTACAATCGGGCGGAAGGCGGGGTACACCCTGGACAAGTCGCCACCTCATCGCAGGGCCAACACAGACAGACAACATTCACACTCACATTCACACACTAGGGCCAATTTAGTGTTGCCAATCAACCTATCCCCAGGTGCATGTCTTTGGAGGTGGGAGGAAGCCGGAGTACCCGGAGGGAACCCACGCATTCACGGGGAGAACATGCAAACTCCACACAGAAAGATCCCGAGCCTGGATTTGAACCCAGGACTGTAGGACCTTCGTATTGTGAGGCGGACGCACTAACATTGCCCAAAATGTATGTGAAGTATTTAAACAACACAATAATAATTGCTTATTAGTACAGTACATTAGCAAGTAGATTAATAATAATTTTGAGAAAATAGTACAACCGGAAATGATGCAACATGTTATCGCATACATCAGCAGCTAAAATAGAAGATTTTGTAACCTGTGATGAAATTACTATTTAATTATCATTTACATAACAAATAATATATCTTGATATACATCATTATCGCAAGAGGCTGCAATATATATCCCTTTATAGATTTTAACCCATCTCTAATCCTGATCTTTATGTTATTGCTGTTTTATTTTGGCATTGTTCACTTCATAATCTTGTTACTGTTTTTACGGAGACAAGTTTAACATCTGTCCTGGTTGCAAAATAGCATTTTGGCTAATTCTAGTGTATTTGCAGTAATGTTAATTAATGAACCGTCAAATAAATCGCTGAAAAATAAATAGATTGTAATGTTTAACGATGGCAAACGCTTCAATCAGAAAATACGTTCAATAGAGTACATTTTTAGAATTACAGTATTATCTAATGTACATTTAGACGGCTGGCAATATACGGTTGGTGGTTAAACAGACAAAATGAATAGGTCATTCAAAATTGGCATTGTTCACAACCCATTCCTTTTATATTGTGTGTGTGTGTTTGTTTTTGTGTGTGGGTGTGTTTGTTTTTGTGTGTGTGCGTGTGTGCGTGTGTGCGTGTGTGCGTGTGTGTGTGTGTGTGTGTGTGTGTGTGTGTGTGTGTGTGTGTGTGTGTGTGTGTGTGTGTGTGTGTGTGTGTGTGTGTGTGTGTGTGTGTGTTGTGTGCGTGTGTGTGCGTGTGTGTGTACACAGGGCAAAAACTCACAAAGCTGCTTTTGGGCGTTGTACTTTCCAGTCATTCCCAAATCCCAAATCATTGCCATATGTATACTGTACTTGTCCTGATTGTCAACAATATTAAAGATCTGGTGTATAAATAGCAGTTTTGTAATACAAACCCCGTTTCATTATGAGTTGGGAAATTGTGTTAGATGTAAATATAATTGGAATACAATGATTTGCAAATCATTTTCAACCCATATTCTGTTGAATGTGGTACAAAGATAACATATTTGATGTTCAAACTGATAAAAAATTTTTGTGCAAATAATCATTAACTTTAGAATTTTATGCCAGCAACACGTGACAAAGAAGTTGGGAAAGGTGGAAATAAATACTGATAAAGTTGAGGAATGCTCATCAAACACTTATTCGGAACATCCCACAGGTGTGCAGGCTAATTGGGAACATGTGGGTGCCATGATTGGGTATAAAAACCGCTTCCCAAAAAATGCTCTGTCTTTCACAAGAAAGGATAGGGCGAGGTACACCCCTTTGTCCACAACTGCGTGAGAAAATAGTCAAACAGTTTAAGAACAACGTTTCTAAAAGTGCAATTGCAAGAAATTTAGGGATTTCAATATCTACGGTCCATAATATCATCAAAAGGTTCAGAGAATCTGGAGAAATCACTCCACGTAAGCGGCATGACCGGAAACCAACATTGAATGACCAAAAAGGATATCACCACATGGGCTCATGAACACTTCAGAAAACCACTGTCACTAAATACAGTTCATCGCTACATATGTAAGTGCAAGTTAAAGCTCTACTACAACAACAACATCCAGAAACGCCGCCGGCTTCTCTGGGCCCAAGATCATCTAAGATGGACTGATGCAAAGTGGAAAAGTGTTCTGTGGTCTGACGAGTCCACATTTAAAATTGTTTTTGGAAATATTCGACATTGTGTCATTCGGCCCAAAGGGGAAGCGAATCATCCAGACTGTTATTGACCCAAAGTTCAAAAGCCAGTATCTGTGATGGTGTGGGGGTGCATTAGTGCCCAAGGCATGGGTAACTTACACATCTGTGAAGGCACCATTACTGCTGAAAGGTACATACAGGTTTTGGAACAACATATGCTGCCATAAAAACACAGTTTTTTTCATGGACGCCCCTGCTTATTTCAGCAAGACAATGCCAAGCCACATTCAGCACGTGTTAAAACAGCGTGGCTTCGTAAAAAAAAGAGTGCGGGTACTTTCCTGGCCCGCCTGCAGTCCAGACCTGTCTCCCATCGAAAATGTGTGGCGCATTATGAAGCGTAAAATACGACAGCGGAGACCCCGGACCTTTGAATGACTGAAGCTCTGCATAAAACAAGAATGGGAAAGAATTCCACTTAGAAAGCTTCAACAATTAGTTTCCTCAGTTCCCAAACGTTTATTGAGTGTTGTTAAAAGAAAAGGTGATGTAACACAGTGGAGAACATGCCCTTTCCCAACTACTTTAGCATGTGTTGCAGCCATGAAATTATAAGTTAATTATTATTTGCAAAAAAAGTAAAGTTTATGAGTTTGAACATCAAATATCTTGTCTTTGTAGTGCATTCAATCGAATATGGGTTTAAAGGGATTTGCAAATCATTGTATTCCGTTTATATTTAAATTTCCCAACTCATATGGAAATGGGGTTTGTAGGATATATATAAATACACACATACATATATATATATATATATAAATCTATCGAAAAATGTAAAGCACAATAGTCATACCTGTCGGTAAGCTGTCTCTCTTTGCCCCTGCACTGAAGTAAAATTCAACAGACTTGGGATACTTTTTGTTTACTATCAAAACTAAAACCAACTGATTGTAATGTAAAATAGAAATATATACGTAGATTTGTGTATATACGTGGCAATGCTTGTTGTTATCGCGGATTTCAACTTTTTTGCACATATTTCATCTTTTGCTCTTAACTGTTCTGTTGTTTTTGAAATGTTCTTGTTTAACTGTACTTTTAGAAATCGGCAACTGGCCCCCAAAGGTCCAAATATCGGACAAACCTCTACATAGTTACAGCTCATTGGCTTTTTGTATGATTGAATTACCACAAAATTGCACTATTTTAGTAAAAATTATGCTTCTGCATATAGTTCAGTTTAAATGTTGCTAAATATATAAATACAACACAAATATCTCAACTCTCCATTTATTTTATCAAAGTACCTTAACAGCGATCAATGTTGGAGTGGAGACCCCTGCAGTATTGGAATACCATGCTTCATTGAGGCTGGTTGCAGTCATTGGATATTATTGTGTTTGAGCATTTATTCCTTTATTCGTCAATACGATTTGAAGCCAGACACATTATTCAATCACAATACAATACATCAAGATGACACATTGTTATAAGTTTAGTTGATTTACTTTCTTTGGTCAATGGTCAATAAAATAAACAAACAATTTTAAGAATACGAATAATGAAAATACAAATATAGGAGAATAAGAGGCCCAAGGTCTTCTTAGAGCTTCTTAGCATACATGTCTGTCATTACGAAGTACTACTTTGGTCAGAATAGATGTAAATATAAATGGAATACAGTGATTTGCAAATCCTTTTTAACCCATATTCAATTGAATGCACAACAAAGACAAGATATTTGATGTTCAAACTCATAAACTTTATTTTCTTTGCAAATAATAATTAACTTAGAATTTCATGGCTGCAACAAGGGCCAAACGAGCTGGGAAAGGGCATGTTCACCACTGTGTTACATCACCTTTTCTTTTAACAACACTCAATAAACGTTTGGGAACTGAGGAAATGGTTGAAGCTTTGAAAGTGGAATTCCTTCCCATTCTTGTTTTTTGTAGAGCTTCAGTCTTATAACTGTCCAGGGTCTCCGCTGTCGTATTTTACGCTTCATAATGAGCCACACAATTTCGATGGGAGACAGGTCTGGACTGCAGGCGGGCCAGAAAAGTACTCACACTTTTTTTTACGAAGCCACGCTGTTGTAACACGGGCTGAATGTGGCTTGGCATTGTCTTGCTGAAATAAGCAAGGGCGTCCATGAAAAGACTGCACTTATTGTAGATGGCAGCATATGTTGTTCCAAAACCTGTATGTACCTTTCAGCGTTAATGGTGCCTTCACAGATGTGTAAGTTACCCATGCCTTGGGCACTAATGCACCCCCATATCATCACAGATGCTGGCTTTTGAACTTTGCATCAATAACAGTCTGGATGGTTCGCTTCCCCTTTAGTCCGGATGACACGATATCGAATATTTACAAAAACAGTTTGAAATGTGGACTCGTCAGACCACAGAACACTGTTCCACTTTGCATCAGTCCAATTTAGATGATCTCGGGCCCAGAGAAGCCGGCGCCGTTTCTGGATGTTGTTGACAAATGGCTTTCGCTTTGCATGGTAGAGCTTTAACTTACACTAACAGATGTAGCGACCAACTGTACTTAGTGACAGAGGTTTTCTGAAGTGTTCCTGAGCCCATGTGGTGATATCCTTTAGAGATTGATGTCGGTTTTGATACCGTGCCGTCTGAGGGATCGAAGGTCACGGTCATTCAATGTTGGTTTCCGGTCATGCTGCTTACGTGGAGTGATTTCTCCAGATTCTCTGAACCTTTTGATGATATTATGGACCGTGGATGTTGAAATCCCTAAATTTCTTGCAATTGCACTTTGAGAACAGTTGTTCTTAAACTGTTTGGTCTCGCAGTTGTGGACAAAGGGGTGTACCTCGCCCTATCCTTTCTTGTGAAAGACAGAGCATTTTTTGGGAAGCTGTTTTATACCCAATCATGACACCCACCTGTTCTCAATAAGCCTGTACACCTGTGAGATGTTCCAAATATGGGTTTGATGAGCATTCCTCAACTTTATCAGTATTTATTGCCACCTTTCCCAACTTCTTTGTCACGGGTTGCTGGCGTCAAATTCTAAAGTTAATGATTATTTGCAAAAAAAAAATGTTTATCAGTTTGAACATCAAATATGTTGTCTTTGTAGCATATTCAACTGAATATGGGTTGAAAATGATTTGCAAATCATCGTATTCCGTTTATATTTACATCTAACACAACAATTTCCCAACTCATATGGAAACGGGGTTTGTGTATATATATATATATATATATATATATATATATATATATATATATATATATATATATATATATATATATATATATATATATATATGTATATCATCCATTTTTTACCACTTGTCCCGTTCGTCTATATTCCTCACACATTAATTGACTGAAAGAGCGCGTATTTTGCCGATGATGTCACGTTATCGATGGGAAAATGCATTTTTAGACAATATGATTTGCCTACGCGGCTAGGAGGAGACACCGTGAGTAACAAGCGGTATAAACTTGATTAGAAAGGACAGATGTTTAAAAATAATAATAAAAATGAAAATAAATAAAAATAAATAAAATTAGATTAGATTAGATTAGATAGTACTTTATTTATTCCGTCAGGAGAGTTCCTTCAGGAAAATTGACATTTTCAGCACAATCCCATTCAAGATCAGACAAACATTACAGGGAGACAGAACAGGATCGCTGACGGGTCTGCCGGCTTCCAGCGCCCGTTACAAAAAAGATGAGATACAGGTAAACAAGGGGGGGGGGGAATGGGAGAAAAAAAAATAGAAGATTAAAATAAAATTTTAAAAATCAGTCTTAGCCTGGGCCCTGGAGAGGGGGTGCAGACTGAGGCCAAGGGGAAAAACAACAACTCATAGCCATAGAACACATCCCTTTTACATGTGTGTAAGAGGGAAACATCAAACATCAAAGAACACAGAGGACATTAAAGACTTTAAAGCAGCAGATACAACCAGACACTTCTACATACAGCTATGAATAAAAAGTAAAAGAAACATATCCACTGTGGTGGCCTCTGCGGTGTTCCACGCCATCGTCCGCTGGGGTGGAGGGAGCATGGCCAGAGACAGGAGCAGACCCAACAAAGCAACCAAGACAGCCGCCTCCACTCTCGGCCAGTGTCCAGTCCGCATGGATGAGCGAGGATACGTCCAAGGTGACTGAGGTGTCCGACACCTGCTCACCCAGCCAAGACACCGCGAAGACTCTCCGTCCTAGCACTCAGTGCTAGCTCCGCAGCCCTGTCCCCTCATCCGCATCTCCTCCAGTCCCTCCAAACCGACTCCGGTATATATAAAATATATATATGTAAAATATATATGTATATATATATGTATATATATATATATATACATATATATATATATATATATATATATATATATATATATATATATATATATATATATATATATATATATATATATATATATATAAATACAGTGATGATTGCAAAGAGATTTTTATTTTATTTATTTATTTTTTTCAACTTGGGACTTCTCGTGGGCTGGATTTCGGACGCTGGCGGGCCGTATCCGGCCCCTGGGCTGTAATTTGGGAACCCCTGATCCAGACCATCATAATATTTACTTTGCTTGCATTTTGTCAGTAAAGATAGAAAGAACAATGTTGACATTGACTGTATCCCACAACTAATAAGTGATTTCTGTATATAAATTTAAGAAATAACTCACTGGTGATAATCAAGGAATGAACTATATTGCCTAGTGTTGTTGCAATTTCAATAATAATTTTTAGTTTTTTTAACAATACTTAATTTTTTTTAACAGTGTCTTTGACATGTTTTACTGGAAGAGGCGTATCACACACATTTAGAATTACTAATTATATTACAACGTATACAAAGCTGTCCATGTCATTTGTTGAACACTCAAATTGGTGCATCATCGCACATTTTATTTGTGTTAATGTTGTCGCTCGATATTGTTTTGATTGAGATAGGCTCCAGCAACCCCGAAAGGGACAAGCAGTAGAAAATGGATGGATAAATGTTTGTTAGGGTGGTAAGATCAGAACCAACTGCCCAACAATGCGTTGCCAAGAAACTTTTAGTGAGTTGTGTGTTATTTGTTCTCTAGGGGCGTGTCAAAAAGTATTTATTGTCATCTTTAGTCATATAGCACAAGCTAACCTTTGAACCTGTGGCCAAGGGCGTAGGAATGAGTAAGAAAAGGGCAGGCCCTTTTTGAAAATATGACAAATAACTATAACCTATAACACAACCTGATAAAACAGTGGATTATTGTGGATAATGTCGATAGTCGATTATGATTAATTGTTGTCATTAACGTCACACTGGCATTAGTCTCCTCTTAAACAAATATGTGACACTTTAAAACAGAAACTGTCCATTGAGACAAGTTACTAAAAAGAAAAGAAAGCAAGAATAACCTCAGGTGACAACAATTTTACAGAATGATTGCAACACGAAAAACATTTTACCTAAAATGTATCAAATTAAGTACCAATGAAGCAGATCTGAAATATAAAAGGGACAAAAAACAATTAACAATGATTTTACGAGAAAGTAAAAAGAATATTATGATCAAGCATGAGTTAAAAAATGTTAGAGCGATATGGAGCAGCAATATCAAGAAAGCCCATAAGAAAACAGAATATCCTCATTACTTTATTGATAAAAAGGTTAAAAATAATAATATGTGGGCTTCACGGTGGAAGAGGGGTTAGTGCGTCTGCCTCACAATACAAAGGTCCTGAGTAGTCAGGGTTCAATCCCGGGCTCGGGATCTTTCTGTGTGGAGTTTGCATGTCCTCCCCGTGACTGCGTGGGTTCCCTCCAGGTTCTCCGGCTTCCTCCCACTTCCAAAGACATGCACCTTAGGGTTAGGGTTAGGGTTAGGGTTGGCAACACTAAATTGGCCCTAGTGTGTGAATGTGAGTGTGAATGGCCCTGCGATGAGGTGGCGACTTGTCCAGGGTGTAATCCCCCCTTCCGCCCGATTGTAGCTGAGATAGGCACCAGCGCCCCCCTGACCCCAATTGGAAATAAGCGGTAAAAAATGGATGGATGGATAATAATATGGAAGAAACATTCCAATACTTTTTGGAAACACTTATTTATTCAAAGGAATATATTGTAAATGTTTGGCCAAGAAAACGTCCACACACTTGTATATGACCAAAAGTATCAAATAATTATAACAGAATCCATATGAAAATTGTTTTTTTTAAAAGAAAGGTCATCAAGGAAATATCCGAACCATTAATGTACATTAGTTATTATTTCAAACAATAAAATTCCCAAACAAACATAGCTAAAGTAATACCGATTCAGAAGACAAGAGAAGAAAATTAGTTTCACAAATTACAGACCCTCTGCGATGTGATGGCGACTTGTCCAGGGTGTACACCACCTTCCGCCCGATTGTAGCTGAGATAGGCACCAGCGCCCCCCGCAACCCCAGAGGGAATAAGCGGTAAAAAAAAAATGGATGGAAGGAAATTACAGACCCGTTTCATTACTCTAACAATTCTCCAAAATTTGTGAAAGACAATCGGAGCGCAGATTGTTGAGCAAATTAATAAACAAGCACAAATTACTTTCAGCTGGCCAATGTGGATACAGATAAGGTATTTCAACATCGATGGCAATAATTGAAATAAAACTGAATTAATTATTAACACAATAGATCATAAACAGCGAGCAGCCACAGAATTTATGAATCTGGCAAAAACATTTCCGGCAATCTGTCACAATATCTGAACCTGGGTGAAAAGCTATTTACACAGGATGCAATATGTGGAGATAGGAGATGAAACATTAAAGTGCTTGGATTAGGGTGCAAACACTTTATCAGCAGGGGAACTACTTATCAAATTACCAGGTCGAAGTATGCTACCATATATATATATATATATATATATATATATATATATATATATATATATATATATATATATATATATATATATAATATACCCCGCCTTCCGCCCGATTGTAGCTGAAATAGGCACCAGCGCCCCCCGCGACCCCAAAGGGAATAAGCGGTAGAAAATGGATGGATGAATGGATATACAAACCCCATTTCCATATGAGTTAGATAAAAACGGAATACAATGATTTGCAAATCCTTTTCAACTCATATTTAGTTGAATGCACTACAAAGACAATATATTTGATGTTCAAACTCATACTTTGTTTTCTTTTTGCAAATAATAATTAACTTAGAATTCCGTGGCTGCAACACATGCCAAAGTAGTTGGGAAAGGGCATGTTCACCACTGTGTTACATCACCTTTTCTTTTAACAACACTCAGTAAACGTTTGGGAACTGAGGAGACACATTTTTTAGGCTTCTCAGATGGAATTCTTTCCCATTATTGCTTGATGTACAGCTTAAGTTGTTCAATAGTCTGGGGGTCTCCGTCGAAGTATTTTAGGCTTCATAATGCGCCGCACATTTTCAATGGGAGACAGGTCTGGACTGTAGGCAGGCCAGTCTAGTACCTTCACTCTTTTTCTATGAAGCCATGTTGATGTAACATGGCTAGGCATTGTCTTGCTGAAATAAGCAAGGGCGTCCATGATAACGTTGCTTGGATGACAACAAATGTAGCTCCAAAACCTGTATGGACCTTTCAACATTAATGGCCCCTTCACAAATGTGTAAGTTACCCATGCCTTGGGCACGAATACATCTCCATACCATCACAGATGCTGGCTTTTAAACTTTGCGTCTATAACAATCTGGAAGTTTTTTTTCCTCTTTGGTCCGGAGGACACGACGTTCACAGTTTCCAAAAACAATTTGAAATGTGGACTCGTCAGACCACAGAACACCTTTCCACTTTGCATCAGTCCATCTTAGATGAGCTCGGGCCAAGTGAAGCCGACGGTGTTTCTAGGCGTTGTTGATTAACGGTTTTCGCTTTGCATAGGAGAGTTTTAACTTGCACTTACAGATGTAGCGACAAACTGTAGTTACTGACAGTGGTTTTATGAAGTGTTGTTGAGTCTGTGTGGTGATATCTTTTACACACTGATGTCGCTTGTTGATGCAGTACAGCCTGAGGGATCGAAGGTCACGGGCTTAGCTGCTTACGTGCAGTGATTTCTCCAGATTCTCTGAACCTTGGATGATATTACGGACCGTAGATGGTTAAATCCCTAAATTCCTTGCAATAGCTGCTTGAGAAAGGTTTGTCTTAAACTGTTCAACAATTTGCTCACGCATTTGTTGACAAAGTGTTGACCCTCGTCCCATCCTTCTTTGTGAATGATTGAGCATTTCATCTACTTTTATACCCAATCATGGCACCCACCTGTTCCCAATTAGCTTGCACATCGGTAGGATGTTCCAAATAAGTGTTTGATGAGCATTCCTCAACTTTATAATGCGCCACACATTTTCGATTGGAGACAGGTCTGGACTGCAGGCGGGCCAGGAAAGTACCCGCACTCTTTTGCTACATAACCACGCTGTATATATATATATATATATATATATATATATATATATATATATATATATATATATATGAAAGTATGAAATACTTGACTTTCAGTGAATTCTAGCTATATATATTTATTTTATTATATATATAAATACAATAAATAGTTGAATTTCCGACGGCACCTATCAAACACACAGTAATAAAAACACAGTTCTATTAACTGTACTGTGCTTGCTGGTTCCAAAAAAAAAAAAAAAAAACACTTACCTTTCACTTTTTGAGTAACCTTTGTTCTGCCATTTGCGTATTGGCGAGCGATCTCCAAATCCGGGAACATCCTTCACGAATTTGTTGTAGACATCCGCAAATGAGAACGGGATGTTGCTTCCAGCTATCAGCATAGCCATCTTTGTCTCAGCATAAGATGCACTTTTGAGTCTCCATTTTGCGAGGTGGGCCATAATAATACGTTGTTAACGATGCTGCGCTGCGGACGCTTTGTGCTTCGCTGACTGACCGTTCATGGCTGAGTATATCCGTTCAGCCGCCGTGTTAATGGAGACGTCTGTTCTACAAAATTTACAGGCAACATACCCCTTCCTCTTCAAACTCTCCTGGATAAACTGAAATTCTTGTTTCCAATCGTTCTGGAACTTGCAAGCGTATTTCTTCATTTTGCTCGTCGACGGTGTAATATATTGGGTTGGAGTCAATAACCAGGCGACGTGAGGAAGTTACGTCTCTTTACTGTGGGCTTCAGATCCATCCATCCATCCATCCATCCATCATCTTCCGCCTATCCGAGGTCGGGTCGCGGGGGCAACAGCCTAAGCAGGGAAACCCAGACTTCCCTCTCCCCAGCCACTTTGTCTAGCTCTTCCCGGGGGATCCCGAGGCGTTCCCAGGCCAGCCGGGAGACATAGTCTTCCCAACGTGTCCTGGGTCTTCCCCGTGGCCTCCTACCGGTTGGACGTGCCCTAAACACCTCCCTAGGGAGGCGTTCGGGTGGCATCCTGACCAGATGCCCGAACCACCTCATCTGGCTCCTCTCGATGTGAAGGAGCAGCGGCTTTACTTTGAGTTCCTCCCGGATGGCAGAGCTTCTCACCCTATCTCTAAGGGAGAGCCCCGCCACATGGCGGAGGAAACTCATTTTGGCCGCTTGTACCCGTGATCTTATCCTTTCGGTCATGACCCAAAGCTCACGACCATAAGTGAGGATGGGAACGTAGATCGACCGGTAAATTGAGAGCTTTGCCTTCCGGCTCAGCTCCTTCTTCACCACAACGGATCGGTACAACGTCCGCATTACTGAAGACGCCGCACCGATCCGCCTGTCGATCTCACGATCCACTCTTCCCTCACTCGTGAACAACACTCCTAGGTATTTGAACTCCTCCACTTGGGGCAGGGTCTCCTCCCCAACCCGGAGATGGCATTCCACCCTTTTCCGGGCGAGAACCATGGACTCGGACTTGGAGGTGCTGATTCTCATTCCGGTCGCTTCACACTCGGCTGCGAACCGATCCAGCGAGAGCTGAAGATCCCAGTCAGATGAAGCCATCAGGACCACATCATCTGCAAAAAGCAGAGACCTAATCCTGCGGTTACCAAACCGCAACCCCTCAACGCCTTGACTGCGCCTAGAAATTCTGTCCATAAAAGTTATGAACAGAATCGGTGACAAAGGACAGCCTTGGTGGAGTCCAACCCTCACTGGAAATGTGTTCGACTTACTGCCGGCAATGCGGACCAAGCTCTGGCACTGATCGTACAGGGAACGGACCGCCACAATAAGACAGTCCGATACCCCATACTCTCTGAGCACTCCCCACAGGACTTCCCGAGGGACACGGTCGAATGCCTTCTCCAAGTCCACAAAGCACATGTAGACTGGTTGGGCAAACTCCCATGCACCCTCAAGAACCCTGCCGAGAGTACAGAGCTGGTCCACAGTTCCACGACCAGGACGAAAACCACACTGTTCCTCCTGAATCCGAGGTTCGACTATCCGACGTAGCCTCCTCTCCAGTACACCTGAATAAACCTTACCGGGAAGGCTGAGGAGTGTGATCCCACGATAGTTGGAACACACCCTCCGGTCCCCCTTCTTAAAGAGAGGAACCACCACCCCGGTCTGCCAATCCAGAGGTACCGCCCCCGATGTCCACGCGATGCTGCAAAGTCTTGTCAACCAAGACAGCCCCACAGCATCCAGAGCCTTAAGGAACTCCGGGCGGGTCTCGTCCACCCCTGGGGCCCTGCCACCGAGGAGCTTTTTAACTACCTCAGCGACCTCAGCCCCAGAAATAGGAGAGTCCACCACAGATTCCCCAGGCACTGCTTCCTCATAGGAAGACGTGTTGGTGGGATTGAGGAGGTCTTCGAAGTATTCCTTCCACCTATCCACAACATCCGCAGTTGAGGTCAGCAGAACACCATCCGCACCATACACGGTGTTGATAGTGCACTGCTTCCCCTTCCTGAGGCGGCGTATGGTGGTCCAGAATCGCTTCGAAGCCGTCCGGAAGTCGTTTTCCATGGCTTCCCCGAACTCCTCCCATGTCCGAGTTTTTGCCTCCGCGACCGCTGAAGCTGCACACCGCTTGGCCTGTCGGTACCTGTCCACTGCCTCCGGAGTCCTATGAGCCAAAAGGACCCGATAGGACTCCTTCTTCAGCTTGACGGCATCCCTCACCGCTGGTGTCCACCAAGGGGTTTTAGGATTGCCGCCCCAACAGGCACCAACTACCTTGCGGCCACAGCTCCGATCTGCCGCCTCAACAATAGAGGTGCGGAACATGGTCCACTCGGACTCAATGTCCAGCACCTCCCTCGTGACATGTTCAAAGTTCTTCCGGAGGTGGGAATTGAAACTTTGTCTGACAGGAGACTCTGCCAGACGTTCCCAGCAGACCCTCACAATGCGTTTGGGCCTCCCAGGTCTGTCCGGCATCCTCTCCCACCATCGCAGCCAACTCACCACCAGGTGGTGATCGGTAGAAAGCTCCGCCCCTCTCTTCACCCGAGTGTCCAAAACATGAGGCCGCAAATCCGATGACACAACTACAAAGTCGATCATGGAACTGCGGCCTAGGGTGTCCTGGTGCCAAGTGCACATATGGACACCCTTATGTTTGAACATGGTGTTTGTTAAGGACAAACTGTGACGAGCACAAAAGTCCAATAACAAAACACCACTCGGATTCAGATCCGGGCGGCCATTCTTCCCAATCACGCCTCTCCAGGTTTCACTGTTGTCGCCAACGTGAGCGTTGAAGTCTCCCAGTAGGACAAGGGAATCACCCGGGGGAGCACTTTCCAGTACTCCCTCGTGTGTACCCAGAAAGGGTGGGTACTCTGAACTGCTGTTTGGTGCATAAGCACAAACAACAGTCAGGACCCGTCCCCCCACCCGAAGGCGGAGGGAGGCTACCCTTTCGTCCACCGGGTTGAACTCCAACGTACAGGCTTTGAGCCGGGGAGAAACAAGAATTGCCACCCCAGCCCGTCGCCTCTCACTGCCGGCAACGCCAGAGTGGAAGAGGGTCCAATCCCTCTCGAGAGAAGTGGTTCCAGAGCCCTTGCTGTGCGTCGAAGTGAGTCCGACTATATCCAGCCGAAATTTCTCGACTTCACGCAGTAGCTCAGGCTCTTTCCCCCCCAGTGACGTGACGTTCCACGTCCCAAGAGCTAGCTTCTGTAGCCGAGGATCGGACCGCCAAGTGCCCTGCCTTCGGCTGCCACCCAGCTCACATTGCACCCGACTTCTATGGCCCCTGCTATGGGTGGTGAGCCCATTGGAGGGGTGACCCACGTTGCCTCTTCGGGATGTGCCCGGCCGGGCCCCATGGGAACAGGCCCGGCCACCAGGCGCTCGCCATCGTGCCTCACCTCCGGGCCTGGCTCCAGAGGGGGGCCCCGGTGACCCGCGTCCGGGCGAGGGAAATCTGGGTCCATGATTTTTCTTCTTCATAAAGGTCTTCGAGCTGCTCTTTGTCTGATCCCTCACCTAGAACCTGTTTGCCTTGGGAGACCCTACCAGGGGGCTTTATGCCCCCGGACAACATAGCTCCTAGGATCATTGGGACACGCAAACTCCTCTACCACGATAAGGTTGCAGCTCAGAGAGGAGCTGGGCTTCAGATCAAACTCCCTAATGCATGTTCCTTGACTGCACCTAAATGTAGAATATATTTACATTATATTCTATGTACAGTAGATGGCAGTATTGTCCTGTTTAAGAGGGTCACAACATTGAGTCAGGTCTGCATGCAGCTGGAGGGGGCGTGGCCTCAAGATCCGCCTGAATTTCGGGAGATTTTCGGGAGAAAATTTGTCCCGGGAGATTTTCGGGAGAGGCGCTGAATTTTGGGAGTCTCCCAGAAAATCCGGGCGGGTTGGCAAGTATGCTTGGCATTGTCTTGCTGAAATAAGCAGGGGCGTCCATGAAAAAGACGGCGCTTAGATGGCAGCATATGTTGTTCCAAAACCTGTATGTACCTTTCAGCATTAATGGTGCCTTCACAGATGGGCACTACTGCACTCCCATACCTTCACAGATGCTGGCTTTTGAACTTTGCGTCGATAACAGTCTGGATGGTTCGCTTGCCTTTTGGTCGGGATGGCACGATGTAGAATATTTCCAAAACAATTTGAAATGTGGACTTGTCAGACCACAGAACAATTTTCCACTTTGCATCAATCCATCTCAGATTATCTCTGGCCCAGAGATGCCGGCAGCGTTTCTGGATGTTGTTGATAAATGGCTTTCGCTTTGCATTAACTTGCACTAACAGATGTAGCGTCGAGCTGTATTTAGTGACAGTGGTTTTCCGAAGTGTTCCTGAGCCCATGTTGTGATATCCTTTAGAGATTAATGTCGGTTTTTGATACAGTGCCGTCTGAGGGATCGAAGGTCATGGTCATTCAATGTTGGTTTCTTACGTTCTTACGTGGAGTGATTTCTCCAGATTCTCTGAACCTTTTGATGATATTATGGACCGTAGATTTTGAAATCCCTAAATTTATTGCAATTGCACTTTGAGAAACGTTGTTCTTAAACTGTTTGACTATTTGCTCACGCAGTTGTGGACAAAGGGGTGTACCTCTCTCCATCCTTTCTTGTGAAAGACTGAGCATTTTTTGGGAAGCTGTTTTTATACCCAATCATGGCACCCACCTGTTCCCAATTAGCCTGCACACCTGTGGGATGTTCCAAATAAGTGTTTGATGAGCATTCTTCAACTTTATCAGTATTTATTGCCGCTTTTCCCAACTTTGTCACGTGTTGATGGCATCAAATTCTAAAGTTAATGACTATTTGCAAAAAAAAAAAAAAATGTTTATCAGTTTGAACATCAAATATGTTGTCTTTGTAGCATATTCAACTGAATATGGGTTGAAAATGATTTGCAAATCTTTGTATTCCGTTTATATTTACATCTAACACAATTTCCCAACTCATATGGAAATGGGGTTTGTATTTTATTTGCAAAAAGACTTATCTTGTCCAAGGCTTGTTAAAGATAAAGTTAAAGTACCACTGATTGTCACACACAGGAGGTGTAGCGAAATTATTCTCTGCATTTGACCCACCACCCTTGATCACCCCCTGGGAGGGGAGCAGTGGGCAGCAGTGGTGGCCGCGACCGGGATTAATTTCTGGTGATTTAAACCCCAATTCCAACCCTTGATGCTGAGCGCCAAGCAGGGAGGTAATGGGTCCCATTTTTTATAGTCTTTGGTATGACTCGGCCGGGGTTTGAACTCGCGACTTACTGATCTCAGGCCACTGAGAAGGTAAGAGTAAGAGAGTGTAAGAGATAATACAACTTTTCTGCTTCTCATTTGTCTCAAAACTGACTTCTAGAAATCGTCAACCCAGAAGTGCCTCAACAAAAGGTAAGCGTAACACCTTCCTCTCGCCACAAGGTGTCAGTAAAAGTCTACAGTGTGTGTGTGTGTGTGTGTGTGTGTGTGTGTGTGTGTGTGTGTGTGTGTGTGTGTGTGTGTGTGTGTGTGTGTGTGTGTGTGTGTGTGTGTGTGTGTGTGTGTGTGTGTGTGCGTGTGTGTGCCTGTGTGTGTGTGTGTGTCTGTCTGTGTGTGCGTGTGTGTGCGTGCGTGTGTGTGTGTGTGTGTGTGTGCGTTTGTGCGTGTGTGTGTCAGTTCTCAGACCAAAATGATTCAATTTATATATAAATGACGTGTAGAAATATAAAAAATATATTTGCAGAATCACTGTTGCATTCTGAACATAGAAAATCGACAGGGAGGAGTGGAATGGAACTTTATTGTCATTGCGCTTAAAGTACAGCAAAATTTCATTTTAAGTACAAACCCATACGCGATCTGATATACCTTTACAGGGTAGACAGAACGGAAAAACGGCTTGGTCACCATTGGTGACGCCCTGTAAAGAAAAAAAAAAGGAAAAGAGGAAAAAGGTAAAGAAGGGATGGAGAGGAGGGGCTTTTGATTGATTGATTGATACTTTTATTAGTAGATTGCACAGTTCAGTACATATTCCGTACAATTAACCACTAAATGGTAACACCCGATTAAGTTTTTCAACTTATTTAAGTCGGGGTCCACGTTAATTAATTCATGGTAAGGAAAAGAAAAACTCAAGCAAAGCACAAATATTAGGAAACATAATTCGAGACTAGGGAGCAGAGAGCAGGGGGCTGGCACGCGGGCCAAAGCTGCCGCCACCAGGGGCGCTGCTCTGTTATCCGTCATAGCAGTGCAAAAGGATGCTCCAAGAAAGTTAAAGGGGAACTGCACTTTTCTTAGAGTTTTGCCTATCATTCACAATTCTTAGGTATGACAAGCACACATTTGTTTTTCTTTTTTTAATGCACTCATACTGGTAAATAAATGCGAGCAAAACTCTGCTTACAATGGAGCCTACGGGCAAGTCCGCCTTAATGCTCAGGCTTACCTGGGCTGAAGCGCAGTGGCCCCAACCAATCAGGAGATCCCCATTTTAACGGCGAAATTGGGGTTCACAGCTGTCAATCATAAACAGCTGAGCTCCGGCTAGCGATTGTGTACTCTCTCTATCGGCTGTGATGTTTTTTCTTACTGCTCCGAGCAGGGTGTGAAGCCAGGTCGTCGGTGTGAAAGGCCAGTGTGCGACTATTGAGCTAAAAGCAAAGGCAGTCTCCCAGATCTCTACCACTTTTCCTGAAGTTGACTGGCTTACACTGGCACAGACGTGCATTCTCCTGTCGCAAAGCAGATGTATTCATGAACCAAAATGTTTTCAAAATGGGTGATATTTTTACATTGTTGCTGTTCTGTTGAGTAAAATCATGTACCGTATTTCCTTGAATTACCGCAGGACATAAAGTATGCGCCTGCCTTGAATTATTGCCGGGTCAAACTCGCTTCCCAAAATAATTAGCGCATGCTTAGTATTAGCGCCTGGTCATACTCGTGACGTCACGAGTGACACTTCCCCTGTCATTATTTTCAAAATGGAGGAGGCTGATTTCAATACCGGTAATTTGAAATCGCATAAAGGGAAGAAGATTAAGAGCTATTAAGTAGGATTTAAGGTCCAAGCTTACATCGCACTCAAATTTTTACTGCATACCTTTGGTAAGTGCCGGAGTGAGAAGAGGTTTTAAAAAAATTAGCGCATGCTTACTTTTACCGCATGCCTTTGGTAAGCGCAGGAGTGAAAAGAGGTTTTAAATTAACGCCCCGCCGGCAATTCAAAGAAATACAGTTGTTGTTTTTTTCTAAAACAGCCTTCTTCCATGTCTGTAATATCGTTAAAATCTGCCCATTTTTTTCCAGTATACACATCTCGTCACCATAACTGTCACGTATTATGTTCGGGGCTCCCCATGTCCAGAATTAAAATATTACAGTTGTTTCAAAATGTGGCTGCTATACATTTGACTAGGACAAGAAAGTTTGATCATAGTACGCCTATACTGGCCCACCTGCACTGGTTCCATGTGCACTTAAGATGCAACTTTAAGGTTTTATTGCATACGGACAAAATGTTTAGCACCATATTATCTTGTTGATTGTATTGTACCCAACGTTTCTTCCAGAAACCTATGTTCCAAGAACTCCGGCTTATTAGTGATTTGATATTTTGTATACCATATACCTGTGTGTGTGTGTGTGTGTGTGTGTGTGTGTGTGTGTGTGTGTGTGTGTGTGTGTGTGTGTGTGTGTGTGTGTGTGCGTGTCAGGAAAAAACACAGAGGCTATTTCATCCCTACAAGCCTGTTTCGCAGGTTTCCCTGCTCTTCAGGGTAGTTCCTGCTCTCACGAATAACTCCCCGGAAGAAAAAAATATATATTTATATATATATATATATATATATATATATATATATATATATATATATGCATAAATACCTTGAAGCACCTGCCTCAAAAGAAAATAATGTTTGCCTTGGTGCCCTTCCAACTCGCCTTGGTGCTCTAAAATATTTAAGGCAACACTTGAATTTTAACTTAAAAAGTTACAATTCGAGGCCTGGAAAATGCTTAATTTAGGAGTAAAAAAATTGTAGAATATCCTTTCAAAAATTTAAATATCCTCAAAAAATCCTTCATGTGGTAAAGCCGCCTTATTTAAAGCGCTATGTAGCAAGAGATGATAATTACTTATTAATCTTAGTTCCAATGAATTACACTCAAATTTCAATATGACGTGGTCCGAAATAACGCAACTTTCACACCACGGACTCCGAACTTTCACCCCTTTTTTTCCCACCAGTCAATCGTGTTGGTTTTTTTTCACCAAATATATGCGTATTTAATAACTTATGCAGTAAATCCTTATGAAAGTCTCCAAAAACAAAGAATTTAAACAAATAAAACAATTCCAACAAAAGTATCGTACCAGTGATGTCCAAACCTACTAGTGGATAGTGCCCGTCCCATTGTGTGACGTGGGAGCACAATCCACAAAGCAGGTTTAGGCTGTCGAGCTACTCTTAGCTTTTTCAAAAAGAAAAGGGTAAAAAATAAGGATTTCTATACAACACGATTTCTACATAACACGATTTCTATATAACGCAATCTTGTCAATAACGCAATTGGTAATTTATGGACCCCAACGACCACGTTATATCAATCAATCAATCAATCAAAGTTTATTTATATAGACAGCCCTTAATCACAAGTGTCAAGCCACAATGACATCCTCGGCTCAGATCCCACATCAGGGCAAGAAAAAACTCAACCCAATGGGACACAATGAGAACCCTTGGAGGGGACCACAGATGTGGGGACTCCCCCTGGGCGACCGGTGCAATGGATGTCGAGTGGATCTAGTTAATAATGTGAGAGTCCAGTCCATAGTGGGGCCAGCATGGGATAATCTTGATTGGAGAAAAGTCTGCAGTGCAGAGACGTCATCAACTGATACACGGATGAGGGGTCCACGCCGGGTCCGGACTTTGAACAGCTAGCACAAAATCTGTGGTCAATTAATAACCTTTCCACGCAGGAGAGGGGGTCAGAGCAGAAAAGAGATGGCAGATCAACTGGTCTAAAAGGGGGGTCTATTCTACTCGTGTGTAATGTTCATATTGTTGTTACTCATCTGGCGTTTGTGGGTCTGATGGACCTGTTGCATTTTGTGGCTTTTAATGCCTCACAATCAAACACTTCTATGTTAAAATACTGAACAGATGTTTTTTGGGATAAGGTAAACTGTTCAGTATTTTAACATACAAGTGTTTGATTGTGAGGCATTAAAAGCCACAAAATGCAACAGGTCCATCAGACCCAAAAATGCCAGCTGAGTAACAACAATATGAACGTTGAACGGAAAATTTCTCTGTCAGTTTCTGCATTCCACAGGGATTCTTCTTTTGTGTTTCTGCACCTGCGGTTCCCACACAAGGTTTCAACATTGTTTGTCAACCCGGACATCTTATATGTAACAGAAATGTGTAGGGGGGTGAACGGTGTGTGGTCATTAAATATGTATTCTGATATATGTTCTTCACAGAAAATGATCCAAAGTCAGTGAGTCTCAGTTTGAAAAATTTATCAATTTTATAATTTTTCTTTTAATAAAAAATGAAAATGGGTCCCACAGACCTGAACACCACACTAGCGTATACAAATGAGTTTTAAGATGGGACTTAAATGCTTCTACTGAGGTAGCATCTCTAACTGTTACCGAGAGGGAATTCCAGAGTCCTGGAGCCCGAATAGAAAAACGCTCTATAGCCCGCAGACTTTTTTTGGGCTCTATCAAACCTTGAGTGTAATTAACAGTACAGTAATTCGACAATGAGCTCTAAATATGTGCTAGAATCGGTGTGACATAAATGATTGAGTTCAACATCTATACAGTATTTGTTTTCTAATTCCTGTGCTTTTTGAGGTCAAGTTTCAAAGAAACACTTCAAAGGACTTTTAACAAATCAAGTCACATGTTGATTTAATGTTATTGGGAAAAAAATAAGCCTCAAAACATTGCAACTTTTTCTGAACATTTCGGCAGTTTATTCCACAAAAATAACTATAAAAAGCATAGATGACAAATAGAAAGTATTATAGTCCAACAGGAATGGAATTCTATCTTTTCATTGCTGAAATTGTGACAGTCATATTGAACATCATGACAAGGGTCGAGATGGAGTTAGCGTTTGCGCTCCATCAGTCTCTCTTTCAGCCTGTTGAGTCTGTTATCAATCATCATGCCTGATGAAAGGAACAAGCGTGTCGGGAGGACAAAGAGAAAACAAAACAAAACCGTCAAACCCAAGCACGGATAAGCAAACAAAGGCATAAGTGCCTCTTGATAGTCATTGAGTCATTGGAGGTGAGCGCCTTCAAAGCAAGCCAGGAAAACAAACAAGTGTGTGTGCGCTGTTCCGAAATGTGCCAATAGTCATTCAAGCCGTATCATTTCAACAGAAAGTCCACTATTGGTTAATAGGCGCCCAGGTGGAGAAGTATTTGTGGGGAAAGTTTACCAAAAAACTAAAAAAAATCACCTTTTTTTCTGCCTAAAAGCACCGTCATGCTGCATTTGCTTGGATATAAAGCGGTTGCAGTTTCGCAAGAGTGTTTGCCCACATAAGCTCAGCAGGATTTTGTTCATGGCAACACCGCACCAATGTAAAGTAGCCCCGAAACCTTGGCCGGACGCCATTGTGAATTTTAAGTGAGCGCTTTTCTGCTCTCCGGTGTCCCTGCACATCTCCCCTGTTTTCTTTTACGCTATGTCCCTTCCCAGGGTTGTGGGGGGACACTTTTTTTAATGTACAGTATATATTTATTTTTGGTGGACGTACACATATCACGGGGCCTCCTTTTCAGCGCCCGCCGGACTATATTTCCTATTTCCCGTGCGGTGGGTCAATCCCGCCCCCTGTCACCTAACAGCCCTATAAAAGACAGCAGAAGTGGGCCTGCCGATAAGAAGCTGGTCTCAAGACAAGCCATGCAGTTTAAAGTCCTCGTCAATGTGTTCTTGCTGCACCTCATAAACAATGGTGAGTATTGTGTCATCGCGCACCAGCTTCTCGCACCTTCACAAAGTCTGCATTGTTGCTTTCTTCGACTAAACCGTGCACCAATAGAGTAAAACCAGACATAATAATACTGATTTTGCCTCCAATAGAAGCATGTTTAATGATGATTGGATTGCTTGTGTGTAATACTTAAAATTATGTGTCCCGATCAGATATCTCCAACTAATAATGCTTTAGGGGATCGCACTTGTTGTGTGAAGACTCTTGAATTGTTTATTATCAGTAAATTGTGTATTGTTCTAATACATCTGTGCATCTGCCTGATGTTCTAACATTGCATTTGCCATGTTTTGTTTGATTGATTGATTGATTGATTGATTGATTGATTGATTGATTGATTGATTTATTGATTGATTGATTGATTGATTGATTGATTGAAATTGTTATTAGTAGATTGCACAGTTCAGTACATATTCCGTACAATTGACCACTAAATGGTAGCACCCTAATAAGTTTTTCAACTTGTTTAAGTCGGGGTCCACGATAATCAATTCATGGTAATTAATGGTTTGGTCAAGACGTTTGTGATGCACTCACAATCTGGATTCGACCCATAACATTGGAGTGTATGTAAACGGATTTGATACAGATCTTTTACTTGTCCTTGTTAGATTGTGTCGGTGCACCTAATGTTTTGACTGCAAAAGCAACATACTGTATTTTCAAGCCTGTCTGTAGTTTTGAGCGTGCATCCGCATTGGCATGTTACATACATACATGCTTACACACAATTTTACGAACTGTGTGTCTTTTTTCAAGAGGATTTACACACTTTTCCAAACACTACATTAAATGTTCTTAATTATCTAGATTATTTGCAAAATGACACACTTCGGTCAAAACATATGCCCATTCATCAAAATAAAGCAAGCATTTGTAAAAATGTAGTTTTATTGTCTTCTCACTCACACAGACTTCAAATGATAAGACACTATTGGAGTGAGTTACCCAGAACAGTGATAATTACAAAACACATTTCTAAAAAAATTATTTTACGATAAGAAAGCACATGTTTGGGGCATTTTGCCCCAGCTTTTTAGCATATGTGACGAATGATTACTGTAACTTGACAATATGTACTTGCACAAATCCATAGCAATCGTCATTGTTTACTTTGAAGTGGGCCTATACGTAAGAATATCCTGTAATCTATTCAAGAAGTGCTCAACATTGATGTTGGAAACTGAAAATATATATTTTTACCACGGTCAGGTAACGAAACAGTCATAGTCAATAATGACAAGCAGTACATATTAAAATCTGAGACAAATTTAAAAAAAATCCGGAGATAAATCAAAAAGACAGCATAGAGCAGTGGTTCTCAACCTTTTTTCAGTGATGTACCCGCTGTGAACATTTTTTTAATTCAAGTACCCCCTAATCAAAGCAAAACATTTTTGGTTGAAACAAAGATATAAAGAAGTAAAATACAGCACTATGTCATCAGTTTCTGATTTATTTAATTGTATAACAGTGCAAAATATTGCTCATTTGTAGTGGTCTTTCTTGAACTATTTGAAAAAAATATACGAAAATATCTAAAAACTTGCTGAAAAATAAACAAGTGATTCACGTATAAAGATATATAAACAAAGAAGTAATCATCAACTTAAAGTGCCCTCTTTGGAGATTGTAATAGAGATCCATCTGGATTCATGAACTTAATTCTAAACATTTCTTCACAAAAAAAGAAATCATTAACATCAATATTTATGGAACATGTACACAAAAAATCTAGCTGTCAACACTGAATATTGCATCGTTGCATTTCTTTTCACAGTTTATGAACTTACATTCATATTTTCTTGAAGTATTATTCAATAAATATATTTATAAAGGATTTTTCAATTGTTGCTATAATTGGGGTGGTATAGCTCGATTGGTAGAGCGGCCGTGCAAGCAACTAGAGGGTTGCATGTTCAATCCCCGCTTCCGCCATCCTAGTCACTGCCGTTGTGTCCTTGAGCAAGACACTTTACCCTCCTGCTCCCAGTGCCACCCACATTGGTTTAAATGTAAAAATTAGATATTGGGTTTCACTATGTAAAGCGCTTTGAGTCACTAGAGAAAATGCGCTATATAAATATAAT
This sequence comes from Nerophis ophidion, assembly GCF_033978795.1. Lineage (NCBI taxonomy): Eukaryota > Metazoa > Chordata > Actinopteri > Syngnathiformes > Syngnathidae > Nerophis > Nerophis ophidion. The sequence goes on from NC_084618.1 coordinate 65,678,506, forward strand.
TCACTTCACTAATAATGTTTTTTTTTTTAAATCTTACGTACCCCTTGGCATACCTTCAAGTACCCCCAGGGGTACGCGTACCCCCATTTGAGAACCCCTGGCATAGGGTATAGGCTACTTGTGCAGACTTAGGCAACAGAAATGTAATTTTCCTGAAGGAACTCTCCTGAAGGAATAAATAAAGTACTATCTAATCTAATCTAATCCAAGAAACTCGATAAAAGAGAGTACTCAAAAGCTCAGTTAGTGATTATAATCATCACCTGCTCGTCTAGCTGGATCTGGCCATAGTATCACATTCGCATCACATGTGCAAGATGGGAAAGTGTGTGTAAAGCATTGTGGGTAATATTTCGCAAAAACTGTGAAGCAGAGTCTATGCCTAATATTAGGCAAATCTGCAAAGTGGTTTTGTTTACTGGGTGTAGACTTTTTTTTTAACTGTGTTAAAATGTAAAATTTAGTGTGCAAGCAATTGGAAAAAAACTGTAACATAATTTTGAGCCCATTTGGTTGCAACAAGGCATTTTCACAGTGATAGAAAGTCCCGAGTTACATTTATTCCCAGTTTTTTGTGTGTATTTTTACTTGCATTTTCTTAAAATGTGGCTGTATTCTTACTTGATAATGTTTTTTTCAAAGTACTGTACTGAGTATCCATCCATTCATTTTCTACCGCTTGTCCATTACGGCAGTGTGCCGCGGCCCGGTACTGGTCTGTTAATCGATTGGTACCAGCCCGCACAAGAAACAATTAGTTATTTCCATTGTATTTATTATCTGAGCCCTAACTATGTTTTATTTTGAATAAAAAAAATATATTTTGAAATTGACTAGATTCTCTCGGTTATATCTTGGTCACTTGAGCGCCAAAATTTAACCCAGCTAGAAAAATGGGTAAAAAACAGACGTCTTTGGAAAGTTTCTTTGTGAAGGGGAAAAGGCACAGTGAAGAGAGAGAAGGACAACCCACAACTTCCAACAAAAAGAAAGCTTTTAATCGACAACACCAGGAGCCGTACTTGAAATATGGATTTTTCGCAACAAGTGAGCCGGAACCTTTAAAATCTACACAGGAAATACTAAAAAATCTTACTCGAACGCTTACTAACTTATTTACTTTATTTAAAGTGTTCTTTAATGAAGCAACAGCTTAATGGTGCCTTATTGCTGGTTCTTTGTATTTATATATATTGTACCGAGTAGGTAAAATATACATTTAATTGTTTAGACCTGACTTGTGGTTGGATATAATTTCTGCAAAGTAAATGTACTTGTACTCAAGTACAGTACATGGGTTTTAGTACTCTTTCCACCTCTGGCCCTTTCCTGCGAAGAATGGATAAAGTATCCATCTCTTTATCATTACCACAGGAAATTGGAGTTTTAAATATAGGATTTTCCACAGGGCTTCAATCTATTTGTGGCAGTGGTTGGTAGCGTGAGGCGAATGTGGGATTTGCATAATTGGGTGAAAAACATATGACACATTCATGCCAGGGTCTTGGGCTGCAACTAACGACTATTTTGATGGTCGATTAGTCATTGACTATTCAAGATTCAAGATTCAAGATTGTTTATTGTCATATGCACAGTTAAACAGTTTGCCGTACAATGAAAATCTTACTTTGCTAGTCCACCCTTCAACAAGTCACAGCTAAAAATAAAAAATAAAAAGTATAAACAAGGCACAGTAAGTAACATAATATTATTGCACATTCTGATTGACAGTCAACAGTATAACTATGTAGGTGACCTTGGGTCACAGCAGCAGTTAAAGTGTCTTTAGTGATTAAATGTGAAAGGTGTCTACAGTGATGGTTCACAGTTCGGGGTTGGTCAAGGTAGCTGTCTTTTGTTCAAAAAGACAAAAGTAAAGACGAGGAGGTGGGAGCTAGCATTCACAAGTTAGCATTCACAAGCCTGATGGCCTGTGGGTAGAAACTGTTTGTCTGTCTCGTAGTCCTAGATTTCAGGCTCCTGTATCGTCTGCCTGATGGTAGGAGGCTGAAGAGACTGTGTACTGTCCTTGATATTGTGTGCTCTCCTGGTGGCCCTGGTAGAGTACATGTCCTCTAGTGAGGGGAAGGCAACTCCTGATATGTACTGAACAGTTTTTAATCACTCGATGGAGTGTGTCCTTAGCAGTGCAGTTTCCATACCAGACCGTGATTGAGCTGGTAAGGACACTCTCAACCGTACTTCTATAGAAGTTGCTGAAAATTTTGGGTGGCATACCAAATTTTCTCAGCCTTCTCAGGAAGTACAGTCGCTGCTGGGCTTTCTTTATTGATTGTTGGGTGTTGTAATCCCGGGTGAGGTCCTCGCTGATGTGGGTCCCGAGAAATTTAAATGTTTTCACCCTGTCCATCTTTGTCACCCCATGTACAAAGGTGTGTACTGTGCATTCCTTCTCCGTGGGTCAATAATCATCTCTCTGGTCTTGTCTGTGTTCAAGGAGAGATTATTTTCCTGACACTAGGCCACCAGTTCCACTACCTCCCTTCTGTACGCTGCCTCAGCTGCCCCGGTGATCATTCCGACGACCGTAGTGTCATCTGCAAACTTGATGATAGTGGTGTTGTTCTGGGAGGCCACACAGTCGTTTGTGAAGAGGGTGTACAGAAGGGGGCTCAGCACGCAGCCTTGGGGGTCCCTATGCTTAGAACCTCTGTGCCTGATGTCTGGTTGCCGATTCTGACTGACTGGGGCCGTTTGTGAGAAGTTCAGGACCCAGTCACAGAGAGTTGGTGTTAGACCAACAGTGATGAGTTTAGCAGTGAGAGTTTGTGGTATGACTTTGGTAAAAGCAGAGCTGTAGTCGATGAATAATAGCCTGGCATAGGTGTCCTTGCCCTCTAAGCTGGTGAGGGTTGTGTGGATGACGGTGTTGACTGCATCCTCAGTGGACCGGTTCTGCTGATAGGTAAACTGTAGAGGGTCCAGTGTGTCTGGGATGGTCTTCTATCTATCTATCATCATGGTAGCCATTTGCTTTTTTTTTTTTATTCGGCTTGAGATAGTTTTAGGCATGTTCTAACTAACAATAAAGATGATTCAGAAATGTGTATTTGCATTTGAATTATGTATTGCAGGCAAAGTGACAATAGAAAACATCTACTAGTTTGTACTGTATGTAAACAAAGGACAGTAAAAGTAGCAGCAATAACAACAAGAGAAAAGAAAATAGCCTTTTATGATGATGATAATGATGTGTGGAGAAGGGTATATACTGTAGACAAAGTTAAGCTGCCAGACTGGATAAAATGATAGTTAAAATCAAACATATTTTTAAAATTCCGTCCCTCTCGAGAGTTACAGACTGCGCCCTTCAGATGCCCAACAACTTAAAAGCGTCCTGATTACAGATGTACTACCATGAAAAAAACGGTCCGCTGTGCAAATTGAGCTAATTATTTATATTTGATTGATTGATTGATTGATTGATTGATTGATTGATTGATTGATTGATTGATTGATTGATTGATTGATTGATTGATTGATTGATTGATTGATTGATTGATTGAGAAGTTTATTGACATCTTAAAGAATTTAATCCATGTAATGCATTAAAAAGGCCAAAAGGCTTGTTTCCATTGTGGTCTATTAAATATTCATCACATTTGATGGATTGAATAATAAAAGATATATAACCTGTAACATGTATATTAAAAAGTGGATAAATGATGGTGATTTGAAAAACAATATATCCAAAAAATTGGGGGGCGGGTATATACACTATGTACATGACACTATGCACATACAATAGAATAGAATAGAATAGAAAGTACTTTATTTATACCTGGGGAAATTCAGTACCACAGCTCGCTCACAATAAACAATAAACACTTAGGTATTTTTTACGTGTCTATTATACAGCATTATTCATATGTGAATAAGATAGATACACTGCGATGAGGTGGCGACTTGTCCAGGGTGTACGCCGCCTTCCGCCCAATCGTAGCTGAGATAGTCACAAGCGACCCCAAAGGGAATAAGCGGTAGAAAATGGACGGATGGATAATATTAATACAGTCTATTACACAGCATTATTCACAAGTGAATAATCCATCCATCCATTCATTTCTACCGCTTGTCCCTTTTGGGGTTGCGGTATGTGAATAATGTAAATATATATGACTATGCACATGTTGACTCCAAGAGTGTGCAAAACAGAATGAGAAAATATATATGCACTATAACCACGTATAAGCCTGCTCGATGCTTCGGAAAGTTGCTGGGGATCAATTTTGGTTCAGATCACGTAGAGGTTGAGCCGAGGCAGGATTATATGGCAGTTTTAAAATTTTAAAATCTAACTTACTGTTTCACTGGCAGATTTGTTTCAGCGGCCACAGCCAATTTTCTCTTCCCGCATGTTCTTTTCCATCCTTAAAAAATGTGGGATGACATGACCGACTATTATCAACAAATGGCGACAAATTTTATTAACAAATTTTGTCACTGTCAACAAGTCGTTAAAACCCAACCTTCTAGTTTTTGTATGGAAATCCTCTTTTTTTCCTTCTTTCATATAGCGTCTTTCCAATTTCATTTCTTCCTGGACTTTAGTCTCTAGTACTTCCGCTACTGCAGCCATCGGGATTCGCCCAACTATAGCCATTGGCAACACTTGGGGTGGCCAGCACGGAAAATTGCATTTTACGTGATTCAATCAAATCAACAATGTGAGACAGGGGGATGGACATAAAGACATCTTTACCAAAAACAGAAACTTTGAGTACTACATTTCCCAAACTATAGAGTGCACCATTATTTAAGCCGAACTCACCAAATTTCTGAATTAATAAATATCTTACACATATTAGCCGCACCTGACTATAAGCTACAGATACAGTATATCTGTACATATATGTGTATGAAAGACTTCTTAAATGTTTATTTCCAAACAGTGCTTGTCAAAATGGCTGATGAAACAAACTAGAAGTTATCGTCATGGACCCACTAGCTGCAGAAGCTAGCTCTCCAGTCAGCTAACAGACTCAATAACTCCACTGTGACATTTTGGTGAATTTACAGAACTGAAACAATGCAAAAAGAATGCCATTGTAAGTTAATAATACTAACACAGACACTTGTAAACATGTTAGCCTATTTGCTAATGCTAACAATGCTAGCTTGATTACATTACAATAGTGCGCACAGATATGTATCAAAACCGTCTTACAGACATCACACGTGACAATTTTGTAAGTCTAAATTGTTTTAGTTGTATTGTAAAACATACAAACTTAGAGAGATGAATAAGAAATATTTTGTAGCAGAAACGCTATGGCAAGCTACTCGAAAAATGTAGGAAACTAAGCTCGAACATACTCTTTATTAAATGTAGCTAAGATACAGGGGATGGCCCTGGCTAGTAAGGTATAACCTAACTTTATTCCACAAAGCATATAATCACAGTGAAGGATAAACTTAAAGTGCAGCTACTCAATAGAAGTGCCCTATAAAAGTAGGATTTGTATTTATTTATCTGATCACTGTCTCAGTTAATGCCCTGGGTTTATACAGGTCATAATATAATCTCAGTGAGAATCCATGTCTGAATACTTAATTGTTTTATTAAACCCCTATTTTTGGTTAAGAGACAGCATTTAGCTTTAATTCTGTAGAATGCCCCGTATACAAAAGAAGGGACACATGAAATATGTGACACTGATGTTGAGTAAGTTTTTATACAGTGTCATAATAAATTAATTCTTACTAAATTAGTAATAAATAATAATATATTTGTTTCCTAAATAAACTGTGAATAAAATTAAAGGGCAAATGAAAATACAGCTTCAGGAAACTTCCCTATGACTCTGGCTCCAGAATTATTCTGTTTCTTTGAGATTGTCATTACTGCCACAAGTGGTGAAACAGTGTATTACAACTGTGCACCAATGTGGCCCACACGGACCACAACTGAGAAACAAATATTTTTGGGGTGGTGTTCGGGGCCCAACAATGGGAACACTGCTGTAAACATAAAATTTTATGTAAAAAGTATTTTTATCCAGTTCTGATAGTTATTTAGCTACAATTATTTACCTTAAAGCAGGGGTCACCAACGCGGTGCCCGCGGGCACCAGGTAGCCCGTAAGGACCAGATGAATCGCCCGCTGGCTGTCCTGTTCTAAAAATATCTCAAATACAGTAGCAGCACTTACCAGTGAGCTGCTACTATTTTTTAAATTCTATTTATTTACTAGCAAGCTGGTCTCGCTTTGCTCGACATTTTTAAGTCTATTAGAGACAAAACTCAAATAGAATTTGAAAATCCAAAAAATTATTTTAAAGACTTGGTCTTCACTTGGTTAAATAAATTCAATTATTTGTTTTACTTTGCTTCTTATAACTTTCAGAAAGACAGTTTTAGAGAAAAAATACACATATACCTTTTTACCTCTTAAATTCCTTCCTCCTCTTTCCTGACAATTTAAATCAATGTTCAAGTAAATGTATTATTTTTAGTTGTAAAGAATAATAAATACATTTTAATTTAATTCTTCATTTTAGCTTCTGTTTTTTTCAACGAAGAATATTTGTAAAATATTTCTTCAAACTTATTATGATAAAAATAAAAAAATAAACAATTTCTGGCAAATTTAGAAAATCTGCAGAATCAAATTTAAAATTTTTGTTCTGGAAAATCTAGAAAAAATTATGATTTGTCTTTGTTAGAAATATAGCTTGGTCCAATTTGTTATATATTCTAACAAAGTGCAGATTGGATTCTAACCATTTAAAACATGTCATCGGAAATATATATTTATTGTGAGAAATCATTAAGATGATCAGTGTTTCCACAAAGATAAATATCATTAATTATTAATAATAACATAGAATTAAAGATAAATTGAGCAAATAGGCTATTTCTGGCAATTTATGTAAGTGTGTATCAAACTGGTAGCCCTTCGCATTAATCAGTACCCAAGAGGTAGCTCTTGTTTTCAAAAAGGTTGGTGATCCCTGCCTTAA